>NC_031967.2:49802934-49950434 GCF_001858045.2 Oreochromis niloticus
GACTCACATGGTAAATTGTCAGGTCTCAGACTCACATGGTAAATTGTCAGGTCTCAGACTCACATGGAAAATTGTCAGGTATCAGACTCACATGGAAAATTGTCAGGTCTCAGACTCACATGGTAAATTGTCAGGTATCAGACTCACATGGTAAATTGTCAGGTCTCAGACTCACATGGTAAATTGTCAGGTCTCAGACTCACATGGTAAATTGTCAGGTCTCAGACTCACATGGAAATTGTCAGGTATCAGACTCACATGGAAAATTGTCAGGTCTCAGACTCACATGGTAAATTGTCAGGTCTCAGACTCACATGGTAAATTGTCAGGTCTCAGACTCACATGGAAAATTGTCAGGTCTCAGACTCACATGGTAAATTGTCAAGTCTCAGACTCACATGGTAAATTGTCAGGTCTCAGACTCACATGGAAATTGTCAGGTCTCAGACTCACATGGTAAATTGTCAGGTCTCAGACTCACATGGTAAATTGTCAGGTATCAGACTCACATGGTAAATTGTCAGTCTCAGAAAATCTTCCTGCAGGTGGCGCTGTTGTCATGTCCCATCCAAATTGATTTCCAAATACGTCATCAACGTGTGACAGTGGGAGAGCGCAAGGTCATTGACCTCACCGGAGTTTTACCGCGGTCCAGGCTCCTAACGACACAAGTAAGTTTAACTTTTTCTCCCTTTTGTTCATATTTTTGACACAGTTGTGTGATATTAAGTTGCGGTAATGTTGTGAAAGTTACCTATCAAGAAGGAAATCTAGTTTTGTACGAAACCAAATCAGCACTATTCTTGTCTGGCCAATTCGTTCTAGCTAGCGACAGTGGTGGTGAAACGTGATTTAAATTTAAACTGTTTAGTAATTGTTTTGTATATGTTTCAGCAAATGGACAAGCTGAAAGCTTACGAGCAGCTGAAAAAAGACCTTGAAAATGGTAATCAAACGCTTTATTAAATGTTTTTGTAATGCTTGCAATTTCCTTTTTTAACTGCCAACAACCCTGACAATATCGTGCTTTAATGGTTTAACATTGTTTGGTATTCCTATTTACTTCTCTTAATTAATATGCATGTAAAAGACGTATATAGTTATACTTTGTGATATTGTCGGAGTGCCCTAGTTTAAAAAAAACTGACAAAAGATGGATTTCTTCATTGCAATTTAAAAGTTAGATACTCATGTAGGATTTGGCTCCTACAGTCTAGCTATAACTCCTTACTTTCTAAAATTTTATTTGAAGGCGAGATTACCCAAAAAGGCTTTGATAACAGGAGGTCAGGTAGGTTTTGATACTTTTGAACAACATGTAAAATAATCTCCTTTATATAACATGATATGCTTAGCGGTTATGATTGACTAACACTTTATTTATAGATGCAATACATTTTGAAAGCAGATCAGTGTGCAGTAGTCTGTGATTGTAGTAGAATTCTATAAAGCACATGTTTCACATCACTGCCCTATTTATATTGCAGATGACACTCCTTCAACAAGTGGCAATGAATTTCTCAGTAAGAAAACCCAATTATTTTGCTTTAGATCAGTTGTATATAGAACTTTCTGCGGATCAGTTTGATTAACTTTCAACTTCATCCATTACAGGTGCAGCAGAGGCCTTTGGTAAGCCAAGAAACTACTACAGCCTCAAGTAAAGAAAAGGCAATTTCCATTGAATGATAAACGTTTGGACCATGGCAAATCATTATTGAGGTTAGTTAAAAAGTGAAGCTATGTGTATGACTATCAGCAATATATTAATAATTAACTGTCTAAAAAGGCATATTTTTTCATAAACTTTGCTTTTTCTCCTTGATGCTAGGTCAGAATGGCTCCCATGGAGTGGAAACCAAGAACTCCGAGAAGGTGTGGACGGTACCAGAAGTTAATAATGGACGAAGCTCCACCTCGAATCATCCTGCAAGGCCATGAAACCTATGATGATTTAATTACCATAGCCAAAGAACGCTTCTGGCCAGAGCGTACTGAGGGGAGTGAGTTCACTCTTTGTCATTCTGACGGACCAGGTGGAGTAAGGAGGATTTCCACAAAGAATACAGAACTGTTTCTGATATTACACATCTGTGGAAAAGAACACTATACATCGGGCGAAGACAACTGGGTAATAAAGTGATCAATATTGCTATTAACTACTGTCTAGCACTCGATTTTGTATGGTATGAAATAATTTACTTTTTGTACAGAGGTCTGTGTTTGGATGATCAAAGTCCATCTCAGGTGTGTGCCTGCCCAAACCAAATTGAATATTTTTGATTGTGTGATTGAACATGGTACACCAGGGGTGACACCGAGGGCCGGTGTCCCTACAGGTTTTACATGTGTCCTTGAACCAACACAGCTGATTTAAATGGCTAAATTCTCCTCAACATGTCCTGATGTTCTCCAGAGGCTGGTAACGAACTAATCATGTGATTCAGGTGTGTTGACCCAAGGTGAGATCTAAAACCTGCAGGGACACCGGCCCTCGGGGCCTGGAATTGCCCACCCCTGTGGTACACCGGACTATGGTGGGCATTCAGATATATTGCAATTAATGTGTTATTTACAGATGAAGACCCTGTAACTAAAGTGGGTGGTGATGAAAGTTGCAGTTTAGGTGAATGCTGGACATCTAACTAAATCATTAAAATTGACTTCTTATTTTGTTTGCATTACATTTCCAACCTTTACACACTTGTTTACTATCCTTGGTCATTGCAATTTGTAATATGCATCTTATTCTGCAGATGAACTTCCTGAAACCCTCATAGGACAAAATGTTGCAGAACAGGTAAAACCATGGCTTCTTTTGAACAGACCAATTAATTTCTTATCATTGTCATAAATGTGGATATTTTCACAGTGCACCCTGCAAAAAGTATATCTTGGCTGAATGTGTTCATAGGATTTCCATCCAGAAACATCCAGCTCAGGTGAATTTGAAACAGGGAGAGTCAGAAAGAAAGCCAGTCCAAGCAAAGGAAGGAGGAAATGTAGGGTCATCTCTAGGTCCAGGTGGAGCAGTGAGCCAAGACATGTTACCACATGCAGTTATTGAGGCAAAAGAAGCTATGGAGGGAGCTGAAGAGCTATCTGAAGGTGCTGGAAATAGTGAGCTTTTGATAGATTTTGCAGAGTCCTTCAACAAACTCCAAAGTCGCCATCATGTAAGCATTATTTCGCATTTAGGGCTAACATCATATCATCAGACAACATTGTAAATAAAGGTTTTCATTCTTCACTATTTGGTACTCAAGTTCCTGGAGTAAACCTAGATATTACTAATCCAGCAGTTAATAGAAGAATGTTTAGCAGTAGCTGTATGTTAATGTATGTTACTTTGTGTTTTTTATCCCCAAGTGTATCTTCCACGTGTTCCATATGTGGAAGAGGCTTTAATTACATACAGCGAGGACAATCTACTGGGAGAAGGGACATTTGGCAAGGTATATAGAGGTTCTTTTCATGGTACTCCAGCAGCTGTTAAAAGGATCGTGTGTGGCCAACAAGGGATGGAGGACAGCGACATTCATCATGAGATAAATGTTTCACTGTAAGAACTTTGACACACTTATTTTTGTTTCATTTTCAAAATCGATTGTTCCTCAAGCTGTAATGCCTCTATTTTTTTTTTTTTTTTATTAGGAGACTGTCTCACCCAACATCGTCAGACTAATGGCAGTTGCCCGCACTGAGTCCTGCTTTTGTTGGCAGCTGAATACATTCATGGCGCAACCCTGCAGCAAGTGCTTCACACAGACAGCTGCTTGGTGAAGGTACCAATACTCATACATTTATATTGAATACATTTTGTGAATAATCTTAATACCATCATATTAAAACAGAACTTCTTATTGCTGGCATTTCTTTAAATATGTACTTGAAACCATCTTTGCGTACAACATATAAAAAGACTGATTAATTTTTTTCTCTCATGTTTTCAACCATTTAGAATTACAAAAATGATCTTTAATGCCATATGCCAGAAAGTATGAACTTAGTAAAATAATAATCTTAACTTTCTAATAATAAGCTCTTTACTATTTGGTAGAATTGCTTTTTTTACATGGATGAGTTCAGACATTTTAGGTTTTCTTCTACAATATTCTTACAATATTTTTCAGGGATTTTGGTCCAGTCCTCCAGACAGGACTGGTGTAACTGAGTCAGATTTGTTGGCCACCTTGCTCACACACACCATTCACCTCTGCTTACAGTTTCACAAGAGGACTGCAATCAGGGATTTTTGATGGACACTTCCAAACATTGACTTGTTGGTCTTAGGTCCCATTATATATTGTCTTGATAGCTTGAAGGGGATGATGCCGGTTTCATATCACTGGACTTATCCATGGCAGTAGAGTACATCCATGCACAGAGAATCATTCACCAGGATATAAAGCCAGCAAATGTCATGGTAAGTGTTGCAAAAAGCAGTTTCACCACAGTTCGTGTATTCGTCAGGCTTCCAGAAAAAACACCGGGACTCAGAGTAGTCAATTAACAATATTTTATTAATACACACTTATTGATTATAGCTTATAGAAGGGAGATGTACAGAACCCCGGACTTCCTCTGCAGATCTCAACTCCTTTGTCCGTTACATGCAGTTTTGTATAAGTGACCCCCCTTCTAACCCCTCTACGAGGTGCCATAAAACTAATCACCATGTTTACATGTTTGTGTGTGTGCGAGCACGTGAATGCCTACATGTGCGCGCTCCCACGTACCTACGTGAGTGTTCGTGAGTGACTATGTGCGCATACCTGTGTATACACACAGGTATGCGCACATACACTCACTCATGCACACTCACTCATACACGTGAGTGAGTGTGCATGTGGGTGTGGGTGCGTAAAGTAAAGCACTGCAGGTGTGTGTCTCAATGTAGTGACTTCCCGGATGTCATAAAAACCCATCTCCGTTCCAGACCACCGTTATCAAGTCACAAATGTTGAAACCCCCTCCTAAGTATACCCTGAGGAATTTCCACTTATCAACTCCTCTTTGTCTTAGTTTCACAGCTCAAATGGGGGAGGGCCTCATAAAATCTACTTCTAAGTTCATGACACAATCAGGCCTTTATTACATTGAGGGCAGTGTCAGTGTCTTTACAATAATTCTACATTCTAAGTTAACATATTTCTAAACTCTAAAAAACTAAACATTCCTACATGTCTAAGCTCTAAAATAAGCTAAACATTTCTACATAAGCCATACTGAATTTTTCTTTATTGAACTTTATTCTCTTCAGTCTATTAAACACTACATTTCAACGAGGAACTGTTCTGGTATATTCATATAAAGGACTTTTTTTTAAGTAGGAAGCCTTACATTGTTTCTTTAATATGTTGGTTGTTGCACACCTACAAAATTCCCAAACATGTTGTAATAAGTTTAGGCTTTACAAACTGAATTTTTCTATTGTTCTATTAGTCTGTACCACTTTCTTAAGTGGAATGGGGATAAAAAAAAAGAACAGGACTATAAAACCGTGTTTGATCATTATCCAATCTGTTAATTTCAATGTTAGGTATAATAAACAATCTCAGAATAAATCTGCAGTGGTTGGGTGATCTGGGTGCTAAAAGCTTTGAGGGGTTTTTTTTTTTCAATTATGAGCTGTGGTCTTTGGAATGACAGTTTTGATAACATTTGTGAGATTTAAGACAACCTGATAAGTTCTCGTGTGTATACCTTATAGGTTCACCACCCTTCTAAGAAGGCAGTCCTGACAGACTGGGGCATGGCAAACATAAGAGACACTGTGATGCTTCGTCAAGGGAGTAAGTTCACTGCCCAGGTTATTGGTCCAGCTGGTGGCACATATCTTTACATGGCTCCTGAATGCATACTGATGTTTGAAGAGGCCTCGTTCCAGACAGACATGTGGTCCCTCGGAGCCACATATCTGGAGATCCTGACGGGTCCGCTCCGTGGACTGTTAAAAAACAAAGAGAACTGGCTGCACTAATGGCCACCAAAACCCACCACATGCCCTATCACATCTCAGTGACAAACACAGTTTTCTTGGTGGTTTGGTGAGCTATGACCCAGACTCAAGGCCTTCCGCATCTGATGTTGTTAAGTTTCTCAAGTCAGGCCTTGATCTTACAAGCCGATATGGCTACAAGTGGTAATGTTGCTACAGTCTGCAGTTCAAAAGTCTTTCAATGTTAATTATGTTATACATTAGGGTTAACAAAAGTTGTGTTAAATGAAACACTGAATCATTATGAAAGATGGCACCTTGTCAATTGTTTTTCAACATTTTATTGTACATTTTGTTGGTCAGACAGTTTTCAAATTACCTGTTGATTGTAAACAAGGATAAATAAATGTTAACAAACAATGTTGTATGATTTTATTGGTCATTGGAAATGTTTACTGGTGCACCTTCCATCCTCTGTCTCTTCAGAAAGATGTATATGTCATTTGCCTCTGCAAACGTAGAAGGTGTAGGAACTGCATTTCTGTTCATGGCAGTTGTCAGCTCTTGGACTAGCATGAGGTATGCAGCAAGGCAACCATCAGGTGTGCAGGGAAATTGGCTGTTTTCTAAAATGTTCTGGCACATGTCTCTGAATTCCTGGTTTGCTACCAGTGAAGGCTCTTCCACCTCACAGATTAATTGCTTGGCGTAGTCTAAAAGGTCTGGTCAACTATGTGCAGCACATTGCCATATCCTGCGAATGAAAGACAATATTGAAAAGATGTTCACTTTGGAATGTTAAAAATAAATGAATAATCATAAAGCTGTTCTACAACCTGTATAATAAGCAGTCAGTTTTACAGATGTTATTGCAGAAACTGAAAGATGTAAATATCACTCAAACATTTTGATTAATTTTTAGTTAAAGGTGCCAATATGAAGCCATATTTGTATTGACAGTAGAAATTCAGAAATCTCAGATTGTACCAGAAGTAAGCTTCTTAGGAAGACAAATAAAAGAAAGCACATTATAACAGTTTTACGCTCATTACACTGGATTCCAGTATATTTTAGAAAAATCATTTTAAAATTTTAGTAATGACTTTCAAAGCTCCGAATCGTGAAGCTCCTGCCTACATTTCTGATCTTATAGAACCCCACACTCCCTCTCCCAGCCTGTGATCATCTAATCAATGGCTGTTAGTAGTCCCACCAGAAGACCAGAGGCAATAGATCTTGCAGAACGGTGGCTCCCAGGTCATGAAATGCTCTGCCCTACATCATTATGTTCCTTGATTGTATTTATTCTGTATGTTCGATTGTGCTGTTATGTCTGTTTTATATTATTGTGAAGCCACTTTGTGGTTTTTATCCTGTGAAGAGTGCTATATTAAAGTAAAAGTAAACTAATGAAAGTTAAAAGAAAAAAAGAAAAAAAACCCACAGACTTTCAAATGACATACCAGGAGGTGGTGAGGTAAACAGAAGGTCGGGTTTCCCAAATGGACCTGGTGCATTGCGTTGCTTGCGGATGTCATGGGTGTTCCAAACTGTTTGCTCCGTTTTTAAGTCTCTTTGAAGCAGTGGCAAGTGTGAGTACTGCAAGCAGTTGCTATGAAAAAGGATAATTAAAAAGTTAATATGTTCATCTGCTTCTTTGAGGAAGAATATGTAAAAGCTAATTTTTAATCAGTACTCAAAAAACAAAGGCATTCCTAGACCACATACTTTCATACTGCTGCTTGATCATTTTTCATGTCTAAAAATATTGACTTACATGTGCACAGGATTGTCCAGTTCAAGGATCCCAGACTCCATCATGGCCTAAGCATGTGGTTTTGAAAAAGACATAAGTTGTGAAGGTGAGCATTTCATCAGTGAAAAGGTACAGATGTACAAAAAAAAAAAAAATTCCAGCATAGTGTTTTCAGATAAACTAATCCATCGTATGTTTAGCGCAATTTTGATGGCTAGTCTTTGTTATTAGGTTTTACAGGTGAAAGATTTGCTTTACCTCAAATGTTGTCAGCCATTTCTTAATCCATGTCCGCTTTAAAATACTGTTAAAACATTCAGCTCTCTAAACAACATAAACATGACATTATCAGTTTTGTTGTCAGGTTGTTACTTTAGAAATAGTCATTTACCAGCTTAAAGACATACCTGGTTGTGCACTGATGTCCCCATTCTGAAGCACCTCCATGCCTGATTCCCAAGATCTCGCATGTGAAATGCCATCTGCATTTGACCAACAACAAGGTTCTCCTTTCCTCTGTCCCCCGAATCATTTGAGGACAGCCTAAAGACACAAACTGAAGATAATTAGTGAATGATGAAAAAATAAATTTATAACCAAAATGTAATCTTTTTTTAACCCCCTTTTTTAAGTATATTGCATACCACCCTGTTCTTGAACAGCCTCAAAGAAGTATCTGGCCACAAAGTTTTGTTTGCGGTTGGATGTGCCCACCTTTAGCCATAGAACCTTCCTGGAAAATCTGAAAAGAGAGAAATTGAAAAGCGGCCACTCGTACATATGATTTAATCATGTTTTGGCAATATGTTTGGTTTTTGTTACATTCCCCAAGAGTATTCTGGTTTTCCATTGTATTCTGTCTAGGCGTTGTTTCTGGTTCCTCCGGCCATTTTGACTGCCATAGTTATGTAGGCTTACATGCCTTTGGAATTGAATGTGACCCTTGACTGTGTTCAGACTGATGCGAGGAGAGAGCTGCCTTTTGTTTTGTATTCTCCTGTTTATTGTGTTGGTTAGGTAGGTTATCGTAAATTGTACATTTTATTTTCTTTGGAGTTAAATTCTGTTTACTTTATATCAGGGATGTTTTATTTGTTGTGTTGTTCTTGGCCCTCCCTGAAATAACTGCCAGTCTGAAATGGACTAGCAGGAAATAAACCTTTTAAAAAATGCCATCTTGAATCCTCCTTCACTATTCATACTTTATCTTGGTCCCTTAGACCAGGCTTGGCCCATTCCAGACCTCGAGGGCCAATGTCCTGCATGTTTTAGATCTCACCCTGGGTAAACACACTTGAATAAAATGATTAGTTCATTACCAGGCCTCTGGAGAACTACAAAACATGTTGTGAGGGTAATTTAGCCATTTGAATCAGCTGTGGATCAAGGACACATCTAAAACCTGCAGGACACCGGCACCTCGAGGCCTGGAGTTGCCCATCCCTGCCCTAGACTACTCAGGAGAGATAACACCTCAGTTTACCTCACATCCTTATCTTGAAGCAACTTTGTACTATATCTGAATATAATCAATTAAGTAGCGAATGCCATATTCAGACCTACCCATCAATCCCCAAATGTATCCACATTCCAAAGAACTTCAGTTTATCATTGCCTATATGAAACAACAAATAAAAATTACAATTTGTTTCGACAGAAGTAACATCAAAACATGACAGGAAGGTTAATTGAAAAGATAAAATAAATACCATCAATGTGCCAGGTGTCATTTGGACCACGGCTGATGTAATTCCGACGGGGAATTTTCTTCTTTCCAGGAGATCTCCTCTGAAGACCACTTGCATCCATATCCCTCATTATATTAGCAACATCGTCTCTACAGTAACAATAGATTTTACTCTGAGCTCAACAGTAAAACAAGAGAATACTTGATTATATTGAGTACACACTATGGAAACCAACCTGTAACAAGGCCGCACTCCTCTGACATCCCTTACCCGCTTTACCATTGCCCTGATTCCTTGTTCAGGAGAACACTGTTTCATCTCACTCTAAAAAACAAACAAACAATTAATTGAATGGGCTTTTTTAAATAACTACAGAAAATAACATTTATTGTTTCAACAATAGCTCCTAACACAGACTTCAGGAAAATATGTATTTTTTGCACTGATGTTTTAACACTTACCTCCACTGCTTTGTGGATTTCAGTAAAAGGTCGTTGGGGGCATCTTCGCTTCAACCCTAGAAGTTTTAAAACTCGTCTCAGATGCCTCTCACTGTTAAAAGACAACACAGACTTGCATTATATTAAAGGACAACTGCATGTTTTGTAATTTTAGAGAGTTGTCATGGAAACTGTTGAAATGCAGACTTACCTTATTTTATGCCCATATGAATTGAGTACACAGCTGATTTCCTTTTGTTTTAAGCCTTTGTTGAACAATGTTATTATCATCGTATCTTGAAAGGTTAAGTGTAACAAAAATAGTCTAATTGATCACCCACCTCTTACACTGAACATAAGTAATTAACCAGTAAATTACTAAATCTTTTTAGGTGGCAATTATACTAAAAGCAGCGTCTATTCAGTGCCCACAAATAAAATATGTGTAGCAAAAAATACACTTCTTTAATATGAAAGAGGTGAACAGTAGTTAATAAATAAGTTGTACTTTCGTCATTTATTTTTAATGCTCTTTAAAAAAAAAAAAAAAAAGTATTTTTGGTACAGTCATAAGAAACAGCCAGAGTCGGATACTCCTTTCATCATCGTCGGATGACATTGCAGAAAAGTCTAAAAACAACAACAGAAAAATACATATCAGGATCACAAAATATCTCAACAGTAGCAATATAGAAAAGAGAAAACAGCGAGAGAAAGGATGCAGGCTGCTCGTAAGCTTTCAGCTTGTCCATTTGCTGAAACATATACAAAACAATTACTAAACAGTTTAAATTTAAATCACGTTTCACCACCACTGTCGCTAGCTAGAACGAATTGGCCAGACAAGAATAGTGCTGATTTGGTTTCGTACAAAACTAGATTTCCTTCTTTGATAGGTAACTTTCACAACATTACCGCAACTTAATATCACACAACTGTGTCAAAAATATGAACAAAAGGGAGAAAAAGTTAAACTTACCTTGTGTCGTTAGGAGCCTGGACCGCGGTAAAACTCCGGTGAGGTCAATGACCTTGCGCTCTCCCACTGTCACACGTTGATGACGTATTTGGAAATCAATTTGGATGGGACATGACAACAGCGCCACCTGCAGGAAGATTTTCTGAGACCTGACAATTTTCCATGTGAGTCTGAGACCTGACAATTTTCCATGTGAGTCTGAGACCTGACAATTTACCATGTGAGTCTGAGACCTGACAATTTTCCATGTGAGTCTGAGACCTGACAATTACCATGTGAGTCTGAGACCTGACAATTTACCATGTGAGTCTGAGACCTGACAATTTTCCATGTGAGTCTGATACCTGACAATTTACCATGTGAGTCTGATACCTGACAATTTCCATGTGAGTCTGAGACCTGACAATTTTCCATGTGAGTCTGATACCTGACAATTTACCATGTGAGTCTGAGACCTGACAATTTTCCATGTGAGTCTGAGACCTGACAATTTACCATGTGAGTCTGAGACCTGACAATTTTCCATGTGAGTCTGATACCTGACAATTTTCCATGTGAGTCTGAGACCTGACAATTTTCCATGTGAGTCTGATACCTGACAATTTACCATGTGAGTCTGAGACCTGACAATTTTCCATGTGAGTCTGAGACCTGACAATTTTCCATGTGAGTCTGATACCTGACAATTTACCATGTGAGTCTGAGACCTGACAATTTTCCATGTGAGTCTGATACCTGACAATTTACCATGTGAGTCTGAGACCTGACAATTTACCATGTGAGTCTGAGACCTGACAATTTACCATGTGAGTCTGAGACCTGACAATTTACCATGTGAGTCTGAGACCTGACAATTTACCATGTGAGTCTGAGACCTGACAATTTACCATGTGAGTCTGATACCTGACACCTTTTTTCCTGAGACCTGACGATGTCCTAAAATGTACACCGTACAAATGAGTATTTTGTCCACATCATCCTCTTCATGCATGTTGTCTTACTCCAAGCTGTATAGGCTCGAAAGCCTACTACCAATTAAGCATATTAGGTGATGTGCATCTCTGTAATGAGAAGGGGTGTGGTCTAATGACATCAACACCCTATATCAGGTGTGCATAATTATTAGGCAACTTCCTTTCCTTTGGCAAAATGGGTCAAAAGAAGGACTTGACAGGCTCAGAAAAGTCAAAAATAGTGAGATATCTTGCAGAGGGATGCAGCAGTCTTAAAATTGCAAAGCTTCTGAAGCGTGATCATCGAACAATCAAGCGTTTCATTCAAAATAGTCAACAGGGTCGCAAGAAGCGTGTGGAAAAACCAAGGCGCAAAATAACTGCCCATGAACTGAGAAAAGTCAAGCGTGCAGCTGCCAAGATGCCACTTGCCACCAGTTTGGCCATATTTCAGAGCTGCAACATCACTGGAGTGCCCAAAAGCACAAGGTGTGCAATACTCAGAGACATGGCCAAGGTAAGAAAGGCTGAAAGACGACCACCACTGAACAAGATACACAAGCTGAAACGTCAAGACTGGGCCAAGAAATATCTCAAGACTGATTTTTCTAAGGTTTTATGGACTGATGAAATGAGAGTGAGTCTTGATGGGCCAGATGGATGGGCCCGTGGCTGGATTGGTAAAGGGCAGAGAGCTCCAGTCCCACTCAGACGCCAGCAAGGTGGAGGTGGAGTACTGGTTTGGGCTGGTATCATCAAAGATGAGCTTGTGGGGCCTTTTCGGGTTGAGGATGGAGTCAAGCTCAACTCCCAGTCCTACTGCCAGTTTCTGGAAGACACCTTCTTCAAGCAGTGGTACAGGAAGAAGTCTGCATCCTTCAAGAAAAACATGATTTTCATGCAGGATAATGCTCCATCACACGCGTCCAAGTACTCCACAGCGTGGCTGGCAAGAAAGGGTATAAAAGAAGAAAAACTAATGACATGGCCTCCTTGTTCACCTGATCTGAACCCCATTGAGAACCTGTGGTCCATCATCAAATGTGAGATTTACAAGGAGGGAAAACAGTACACCTCTCTGAACAGTGTCTGGGAGGCTGTGGTTGCTGCTGCACGCAATGTTGATGGTGAACAGATCAAAACACTGACAGAATCCATGGACGGCAGGCTTTTGAGTGTCCTTGCAAAGAAAGGTGGCTATATTGGTCGCTGATTTGTTTTTGTTTTGTTTTTGAATGTCAGAAATGTATATTTGTGAATGTGGAGATGTTATATTGGTTTCACTGGTAAAAATAAATAATTGAAATGGGTATATATTTGTTTTTTGTTGAGTTGCCTAATAATTATGCACAGTAATAATCACCTGCACACACAGATATCCCCCTAAAATAGCTAAAACTAAAAACAAACTAAAAACTACTTCCAAAAACATTCAGCTTTGATATTAATGAGTTTTTTGGGTTCATTGAGAACATGGTTGTTGTTCAATAATAAAATTATTCCTCAAAAATACAACTTGCCTAATAATTCTGCACTCCCTGTATTTTTTTTAATTTTTTTTTTTTATTGTGTCTCACTGTTTTGATTCTACATAGATGGGAATATGTTATGTGAGCCTTAACTGTGTCTAATGGTAAATTAAACAGTTACATTGTATGGGGGTATAGGCTAAAGTTTCCTTTCAGCATATTTTTGAGTACTCAGTACCTTTGAGGTTTTTCTTAAGAATATTTTGGAATTTTCATTGTATTTTTCATTGTTTTGAATTGTTGCAATAAAATAAACATATTTGTATAAAGCAAGTTTATTTTTTCCACACCCATACTGTTAAGTTAGAAACATGAAGTATATCCTGTTAAAATTCCTTTAGAACAGATTAAAAAAATTGTGATTAATTTGTAATTAATCATGAGTTAACTATTGATAAGTATGCAATTAATCGCGACTAAATATTTTAATCAACTGACAGCCCTAATATGTAGGTCTTTCCAATGTAAAAAAAGTTTTGATATATTGTTTTTAATTTAAAAAAAAAAAAAGTTATATAGCCTCATTGAACCATGTGAGCAGTAAACAACAAAAACATTGACTGAAATGATTAGTAGTGGACTGGATGATATATGTTTATGGGAACTTTTTGGTTTCTGATACTTTTGGCTAACTAAACATGTCCTGGGTCAATGTAAATGTCCTGGGCATATATTATTTAGCTTAAAACTTTGATAACCATAATCTTTACATGAGATCCTGGGGATCCTTGCTGTACAGACTTACTAATACTAAAATGAGCCATAAACACAGGGGTGTGCACATGGTCATGCCATCCAAGTTATCCTTTTCTGCCCTCTACTGTAAATCAACTTGCTGCACAGCTACCCTTTGCAATACTCTTCCTCATATCCCAAAAGTTGATTCTGTTCATCTGGACGTAGCATTTTCTGGGAGAAACGTTTCGTCACTCGTCCAAGTGACCTCTTCAGTCTCAGCTGACTGCAGGTTTCCCCAATCTTATAAACAGTACATTTGCATAATGTTTATTTATAAGATGTTTATTTATTTAAACCTGCAGTCAGCTGAGACTGAAGAAGTCACTTGGACGAGTGACGAAACGTTTCTCCGAGAAAATGCTACGTCCAGATGAACAGAATCAACTTTTGGAGATTTATTTTCCTGGATGATTGAGAATGCATCAAGACTCTTCCTCATAATTCCAAAAATCAAGAAAATAAATACCTAATAAATGCATATTTTTTCAGTTTAAAAAATCAGTATTGTTGTGGCTTATTTGCAGTGGATACATTACTGTAGTTAGTATATAACTATAAATAACTCCATCTTTATTTATTTATTTATTTCATTTTATTTATGCATTTTTTTAAATTTTGCAGAAGCGACTTACTGAAGTATTGAATAGTGTTTACTTAAGACTGCAATAAAATATATAATAAAAATGACTGCTACAAAAGCACAAAAAAGCTATTAAAATGTAATAAACAAACAGAAATATATATATATATATAATTCTCTATGTATGTTTTCTCTCAGCTTGCCAACTTCTGCAGCTGTTCTGTCACATTACTGTCTCCCCAAAAACACTTGTTTTGTGATTTAATTTTTAAAACTTTTGCTGTGTTTTTTATTTCTCTTGTGAAACTTGTGGTGTCTCTGTGTGTGTTCTATTTCTTTTCTTCAGTAGTGTTTTTCCATGCAGCATTTTGCAGCATTTCTGTATTTGCTAGGGTTTTCTTAACTTGCAATAGATTTGACCTTTCAGGGTCATGGTAATAGAAATCTTCTATATTTTGAAATAATCACTATTGTCTCTACCTGCTCTAAAATACTGTAAAGTACTTGTTACCTCCCCACGAAGAGGTCTAGGGGTTTGAGTGTGGGGACCGGTAACAAATGGGTCCAGAATGGAATGAAAGGAAACCAGACAGAGTCAAAGGAGTTTGCAAAGAAAAGCGTCTGGACTTGATAGGGTGGGGCCAGGGGCCAGGTTTCACAATGAGCTCACCCGAAACCCTGGCTGATTAGGTACCACACCCGCTTTCACACCTTGTCGCATGTGATTAGAGGATCACCAGGGGGTCCTTTGTCCCTCTTTGGGGGGATACTCCCACTGGGTTTAAATCTGGGACTCTCGGCCATTTGACCTTAGAACTGAAGAAGCTTCTCGGATGAGAGGTGAAACGTCTTCAAGCAACTCAAAGAAGTCCAGACGCTTTTCTTTGCAAACTCCTTTGACTACGATGACCTGGATGACTGAGAACCTTCACAGACACGAAACCAGACAGAGGTGTTCAGTACATAATATGGTTTTATTACAAATAATCTTAATCTAAACAGCCAGCAATGCTGTTTTATCAATAATGCAAGGGAGAGGCGGAGAGAGAACAACACCACACCCACACAAGGACAGTTTCAGGAGGCCTTGCTAGGGCTGTAATAATACTGTATTATTGTACATTTCGTCAAAACACCTGTTCATTTTAATGTGTTGCTACCAATCCAAGAGACAACTATGTTAAACTATTAAATGAAATAATTTGACACCATTTGAACTATAAAAGCTGTGTGCCTGTCCTTCTTGATCAAACAAATTGAATTCAGGCTGTAAAAATGGTTGACTCTGTGCTAGACATGCCAGAGACATTCATGTTGCAAACTTGCTTCTCTCTCCCTCTTGATTTCAAAATCAAAATTCTCCACCATTTGATATACAAGTAGGATTAATGTCAGATCTTGCTGATTAGACTGATTAGAGTGTGTAAACCAGCAATTGATTAAATTCAAATTTAGATCAGTACACCAATAAAAAAAAAAGTATTAATAATTTTAAAAAAATAGAAAACTACAGTTTGAAAACAAAGTTTGTCATTTTAACGTCAAAGGCAGAGAGTCATTTGATGGAGTAAATGTAATGAATATTCATTATGTCCTTCAATCATATCTTTTATTAAAATACAATGTGCTTTGAATATACTGCCAAATGATTACTTGGCCTATAAATATTCAAGAGCTTGGTAGTGTCAGATGTTTTTTAGCTCAACTCAAATGTAGTCTTTTTTAATTTATGAAGGGATTCAGCATTTGCTAATGCTCTGTGAGGTGATATGCATAAAACATAGACTGAACATCAATTTATATTTTTAATGCACATGAAAATACACACACCACAATATGGAGTGCAGCAAAGGAAACAGACAACATCACGAAACTATTTCAAGGACTTACTGGTTGACATTAAAAATGTTGCAAAGTATCATTACACAGTATTATCCATCCATTGATACAATTCAGGTTTTCGCATGGCTGAAGCCTATCCCAGCGATCATAAGGTGAAAGGTGGGGCAGGTTATTTGTCTATTACAAAAATTCTAACTCTTTAACTCGTTGTCACTGTGCAGTCATACATTGTATAATATTACAATGAAATTGGAGCTAAAAGCACACTGTTGCTAAAAGAAAGACAAGAAGTAATCATAATAAATAACATATATCGAAATGTTGTATCCCATTTTGAGACAGCAGGTGCTGTAGAGGTCCTCCAGGGAGGGGAGGGGGTTGCCAATGATTTTCTGGGTGACGGTAATGACCCTTTGTATGCCATTGTGCAGCTCGAGAACCACACAGAGATGCAATATGTCAGCACGTGTAGCAGAGGTAGAAGATAGAAGAATAGCCTGGGGGAAGAAGCTCCTCCTCATTCTCTCTGTTTTGGCCTTAAGGGAGCGGAACAAAAGTATCAAATATGAATGAATTTTTAAATGGCCTTTAATGAACACACATGGACACATTTGTCCTTCAATGAGCTTATTGAAAAAATATGTAAGACTGTTCTCTTCCATTTGCGCAACATCTCTAAAATTAGAAAGATCCTGTCTCAGAGTGATGCTGAAAAACTAGTTCATGCATTTATTACTTCTAGGCTGGACTACTGTAATTCATTATTATCAGAATATCCTAAACACTCACTGAAAAGTCTTCAGCTGATCCAAAATGCTGCAGCAGGAGTACTGACAGGGACTAGAAAGAGAGAGCACATCTCTCCTATATTGGCTTTCCTTCATTGGCTTCCTGTTAAATCCAGAATTGAATTCAAAATCCTGTGAATAATAAGGCCCCATCTTATTTTAAATCATCTCTGTCTCTCTTCCACAGCATGTCTTTCATTCTGTCTTCCTTCTCTCACCCCAACCATTGCAGCAGATGGCCGCCCCTCACTCAGTTTGGTTTCTTCCTGTTAAAAGGGAGTTTTTCCTTCCCACTGTCGCCAAAGTGCTTGCTCATAGGGGGTCATATGATTGTTGGGTTTTTCTCTGTGTGTATCATTTTAGGGTTTATCTTAAAATATAAAGCACCTTGAGGCAACTGATGTTTTAATCGTTCAAAAACATTGCATTTAAGGTTAAATATAATAATATATTTTTCTTTTCTTTCTCTTTTAGATAGACCACATTTTATCTTCTGTTTTCATATCCCTCATGAAAACCAAATGCTTTTTGTTTTACTGCGAACAATGTTTGGCCTTTAGAAGGCAGGCAACCAGTAGTATTACATAGCCATTATTCTACTGCTGTAAGGTACTGTTACGGCTGGTGAGGTGGACTCAGGCGCAAACAGAAAGTACAGTTAAACAGTTTTTTATTAATCCACACTGAGTCCACTATATACACGTGGGGTGGAAAGGCCAGTGTTTCAGGAGTCAAGGGACATAAGATCTTCACACACACGCCGCTCCTCTCACTCCTTGCACACACAAAACTCCACGCTGAACAGCTTCACTCACGCTCACGGGTCTAGGGGTCCAGGGGTGAAGGTACGACAGGGTTCCGGAAAAATCTATACAAGGAGATGAGGGTTACTCATAAGCAAGTACAAGAAATGATAGTTTTCTGGAGAGCTGGGCAAACACTAACTTGAGTTACTCAATATTCCAGTGACAAGTAGCTCAGCGCCCCTGTCGTATGAAGAGCCAGCAAACAATAGTGAGGAATCACCAGTAATCAGCTACAGGTGCATGGGCCAAGGGCCAAGGGCAGGAACTCAATCTGAGCCACGCCCAGGCAGAGTGACATGAGCGAGAGAGCAAGAGAGGGAAGAGAAAGACAGCACCAAAACAAAAACATGTGTGGCCACACTGGGCTGACCAGGCAGGCACAGGGACCATGACAGGTACAGCTATATCTGTCACACAGCATATCTACTTCAGGTTAAGCAAAAATCTAATGTTTATTATCACAATAACCACAAAGTATCTATCAGCATCTAAAGTAAAACTGCACTGTGGTATAACTGCTAAACTATAATAAACCACTACCGTTAAAAAAACAAACAAACTGAAACTGTAAGACGGAAGCTCAAATAGGAAGGCAGTTTAGATCAGCTCAATCTTTAATCACTTCTTTCCTGTTTCTATTGTTTCATGACAGACACATGCCAGTAAACATGTTCAACTCAAACTCCTCTACATTCAGAACCTCACTCTTAATAGCAGCTAACCACAGCACGTGTATTTAAAAGTGACAGCATACTGTGTCTTATAAAAAAAAACCCAAAAAACCATCTCTTGGGGTATTAACAAATAGAGAGAGAACAAGGTTGCTTATGTGTTTTAGCAACAAAAATAAATGCTGTAAGATACACGTAGATCTTACTTCAAAGCAGATGGTTTAAGAGCAACCAATCATCTTGAACAGACAGAAGTAAATGCTAAAGCAACATGAAAAGCAACAAAATCATTGATCCATTCAACAATCACTTGGATAGATCTTTTCAGAATGGTTTAAAAATGCATCATAGTGCTGAATAAAACTTTTAAACATGTTCAATGACCATTTATGAATTGTAGACTCAGAGGATTATGCAAGTTTTGGTTCTTTAAAACTAAGTGCTGCATTCATATGTTGAAACATTGTGTTCTATTAAGAACTTCACTCACATTACGCCTACTTTAAAGGTGATCTTGGCCCTTTGGAAAAAATCAAAACACCCTTGGTAATAAGCATGGCAGGTGAGTTTTAACAACATCTATACATTTAGGAAATACATAAATGTTGCTTTAAGAGCTAGTTTTGACTGGCTGTGGACTGTTTATTTGAGAGCATATTTCACTCTTGCACCGGCTACCTGTGCATTTTGGATTTTATTGTAATGTTTTATTAACCTTTTTCTGTTATTAAATTGCTTCTGGTTTACCAAGAAAGATCAGAGGAGATCAGATCTTTGTTTTAGCTCCCCCTAAACTTTGAAACAGCCTGGCCATTCACATTAGGAAACACGCCAACACCAAGACCACTCTCATTAGTTTCAAAACCTATTTGAAAAGTCATTTTAATATCCTTGGCATTTAATCTAGACTGAGTCTTTAACATATTTTTTGTGCTTTGTGTCCCATTCTCAGTGAATGATGAAGTAATATAAAAATATATATAAAAAAAGATTTCAATACAGAATGCTCTAAATGTTGTTGTTATAATTATTATTATACAAGTTAAGATATACATAGATTTTGTAAATGCAACATAAATAAAATGATGTAAAATTAGTACCTCTTTTCTTTTTCTATTTTGTGTCATTGTCGTAGATATCCATTTGTAGATCAGTTACCTGAACATTTTCATACACTGAAAGACATTTAAAAAATGACAAAAGAGTGACAAAAAGATAATGGAGAAATTTTCTACAATTTTTACAATTTTTACAATTTAGTGCAATGAGACTCAAATCTATGCAGGAGAGATGACTGCCGGACTAATGAAGCCATTGTCATGAATGCAGTGATATGCAATCTAGTTTACATTTATGAACTACTCACCTGTTGATGAAATGGCAGGAGAAGAGCCTGCTCCTGGGTGAAAAACAAAAAGAAGAAGAAATAAAGAGACTGAGAACAAACAAATAATTGGCACATCACATTTTTGCTTCAAGATTTTTTAAATAACCTTATTTCAATAAACCTCAATTAAATCAATTAAATCAAAATCACATTCTCTTTCTGCTTTTTGCTTTGCTGCTGTATATATATATATATATATATATATATATATATATATATATATATATATATATACACACATATATATATTCCACAAATACTAGACTGGTATTACATTACATGACTTTTACATGCACATCCAGACTGAGCAATCAACTTCTTCTATTATCTATCCCGATGAACAGCACAAGAATTTGAAGGCGAGGAAAATAGGGCCGTGTATTGGAAAAATTCAAAAACTGCATGGCTGCATCACCGATGACTAATCCTTGCACTCTTCTGAACAAACTTGTCCTGGACAACAAGTTGTTAATCTCCTGGCAATCCTTGGAATCAGTTCACCAATTGATTGTATCTATTGCTCCGCTTCTCAGTGTCCAGCTTTCACAGCATCCGTCCCCTCATCTTCCCAGAGGTGGAGTGGATCACCAAATCTTCGTCCTCTGGATCAATCATCCCAGCTGGCTAGCAACACTGTGTTAGCTAGATTGGCACTGGTTGTATGTTAGATTGCTAGCAGATAAGACCTTTATTGAATGACTTCTTCACAACTCATCACTTGGATTTTCTTCTGGTGACAGAAACTTAGCTAAACTTGAGTGAGTTGATCCTGCTTTCTGAACTTGTCCCTCCAGACTGTAACTATTTCAACTTGCCTCAGACAACCGACCGGGGTGGAGGGTTGGCCACTGTTTATAAAAAACCCTTTCAACTATCAGCAGTTAGAGCCTAATGCTTACGCCAGCTTTGAACTGCAGTTGTTTGAAATCCAGCTGTCCACTGTGGTGCTGTGTGCGCTGGTATACCGCCCACCAAAATATATCTTATCTCTTGGCTTGAACACTGTGTCAGAATCAGAGGGAATGCATTGGAATAGTTTAAATATTACTTGTCCAACAAAGTTTTTCTGTTAGATTGGGGGATACATCATCCTCAAAAACTTCACTTTTTGTGGGGTCACCCAGGGGTCCATTCTTGGCCCAGTTCTTTTCTCAATTTACACACTCCCCATTATTTCAATTAAAAGAAACATTGCATTTCATTCCATTATTATGCAAATAAATATAGATCTACATAACAATGTCCCTTACCTATCCTTTACCTATTTACGTGCATAACATTTTTATGCAGATACATAGGTAAACCTGCATAACATTCAATTGTTATGCAGGTTTACCTACCACGGAAACATAAATCTGTGAGTTCTCTGAAGGGTTTGTTAGATTGTTTGGAGGATGTTATGGCACAGATGGATTTAAACTTTTTTAACTTAAATGGACAGAAAACAGAGGTCACTGTGTTTGGTCCCTGTCACCACTATGACTTTGGCCCTTTAAAAAGTTATAAAAATGTCATGTTCCTGGGTCTATTGACCCAGCGTTTTGAGTTTTAGTTTATTTGGATGTTTTAAGTTCTTTAGGGTATCTAAGTTCATTTGTTTATTAGTTTATCTTTGTGTTTTTCTACCCCTGTATTTAAGTTCCCTCACCCTTTGTGTTTCATGCTGCTTGTCTTATGTTATCAAGTTTGTATAATCATGTCTGTCTCACGTTTCCTGTTTTATTTTGAAGGAGTCGTGTGTTCTTTGTCCATTGTATTTAGTTTCACTTCCCTTGTCCTGTCATTAGGCTCATGTCTGTCAGCTGTTCCTCCATGTGTTCCCACTTCCCCTAATCACTTCCTGTGTATTTAAGTCCTCTGTTTTCAGCATGTTATTGTCAGGTCGTCTGTTGTTCACGCCATGTTCTTTATACCAGGTTTCTAGGTTTCATGTCCAGGTTTTTTCATATTGTTTGTGTTAATTTTGCTTTAGTTTGCCTTTCCTTTTGTTTGTACCTTTTACTAGCCTCATTAAACGGTTCACTTTTTGTTAACGTTCACGTTTTGTTTCCTGTTCCTTGGAGTCTGCATTTTGGGTCCTTCTCGTCAATTCATACAGTCTGCCCTCGCCAGACTGTGACAAAAAAAAACCCATTGTGAAGAACCTAGGAGTGATTTTTAACAGTAATCAAACATTTCACTAGCAGGGACCACTCCCTTGGTAACGATGAGCAATGAGGGATGAGGAAGTGTGATTAGTGCTGCAGTTTGGGGAAGGTGTTGAAGGGGACTGGCGACAGCTCTCGGGCCGGGCAGAACCCCCCATACTAACGAGAAATGAAGAGAGGAGAGGACAGGAGAAGAGAAGAGAGAAAAAGGGGGCAGGGGGGGCATGAAAATGAGAACAGCGGGTAATGGAAAAGGGGGGCTTTTATAGGCTGAGGCCAGAGGGGGCGTGAAGGAAGAGTGGTCCCGCTCCTGAAATTCAGATGATATCTCCACTTGAGAAACAGATTAATGCTGTTATTAAGACCAGTTTCTTTCATTTCAAGCTACTTGCAAAAGTGAAGCCACTCCTCTGTTTTAGAGACTTTGAGAGACCTATCCATGCCTTCATTTCATCTCGCCTGGACTTTTGTCTGTCATCCGTTAGCCGACTGCAGCTGGTCCAAAACAGCCCAGGCAAGCAAGACCACACATCTCCCATACCAGCATCCTTACACTGGCTGCCAGTTAGTTTTCGAATTGATTTGAAGTTTGTATTTTTCGCTTTTAAGGCATTGCACAGGTTAGCACCCACATACCTTTCTGGTCTTTTAAATTGGTACACTCCTGCGAGATCACTGAGGTCTGCAGATCAAATGCTCCTAGCTGTCCTGAGGTCCAGATTAAAGCACAGAGGAGACTGGGCATTTGCTGTGTAACTTACTCAAATCTTCTTGTTTTATGTTTCTTTTTCTTAAATTTTTATGATGTCTTCCTATGTTTTTATTTCTTTTGATTACCTTAAATGTACAGCACCTTGGTCAACAGTTGTTGTTTTAAATGTGCTATATAAATAAATTTGATTTTGAAGAATTCAGTTGTGTTATTTACTTTTCTTTTCAACTTCAAACTCTTTCCACAATAAATAAAGAGACATAAAAAGAAAGAAAGAAACCTGTGTGTTTCTGCCTGTAATGTAGTCCAGCCATCAGCACAGCCACAGCCAAAATGAGAAAGATAGCTGGCAATAGGATGGAAAGCACCGTGGACATCAATGGAGAGCTCTCTTGTTCAGTTGCTTGACCATCTTGAGGTATTGTCTCTTGAGGTGTGGAAGCAATATATGTTTCTGATACATTAAATAGAAAATAAAGTATAGTATTTTGGTAATTTCTGTGAGTATTTCAAATAGAGTGGATAACAATGTAATTTATAATACTTTGAGTGAGTGACTGCAGCGTTAGATTTCCTACGAGATCAACTAAATTAATAACTCTCAATTTATTTGCAATGACATTTTCTACAGTCATGGTCACCAGAAGATGAATCCTGATAATTCTGGAAATATATTGGACAGATTATTTTGGCACAGGCCTCCGTGGTATCCAGCAGTGAACTGTTGTAATTCATTTAGCACTAGTCTTGTGACTTCTAATAAAATAATAATAACATTATATTCTCACTAAGCATTAATTATGATGGTAAACATTATGCACTGTGTTTCTATGTGACATAGAAAAAGTCATTGTAAGCATGTTTGAAGGCTGACACTGATTTAGCTGAAAGTGTCAGTGTTTCTTACAAAAGGAGATCTTTAAAAATCCCCCAGTTTGACTTTATTCTTGAAGCTCAAACATTTCCTTAGTATCCTTGATATTTCAAATTCTGACAGGCAGAAAGAGATTATATTTGCTGAACATAAATCTGTTTTAAAACTTAGATTTTCTTCTGGCACCACCGCACAAAGCTTTGAGTATTACAAAGAAACTAGTGCATGTCCATTTGTACATTACATTTGTATTTAAAAACATCATGCACTTATTGTGTTAAATGATTGTCATATCTCACCTCTCACAGCCATCCAGCTCTCTGGTGATTTCCCTTGAGATTTAGAAAAGCTGCACTTGTACAGTCCTTCATTAGACTTGGAAACATTGTGCATCGTGATCTTTCCTCCATATCCAGTCTCCCTGTAGTGACCATCTTTATAAAAATCAGCTGGATGATTGGAAGGCATTCCTTTTTTTCTACATCCCAAAGTTATATTGCTTCCCTCCTTAACAGGAAAAGCAGGAATCTCAAGGACCACATCTCCAGCTCAAAAAAAAGAAAAACAAACAACAATTGAAACAACCACAGAAAAGCACAAATTTCACTCAAACGAGAATGACTGGAAGAGCCATATTAACCATATTTATAATTTCTCAGTGCTTTGTTTGTGCACTGATATGTGCAAAAACCTATGAGATTATCTCAAACAACATTTCACATTTTCTCAAGCATGCTGAAATTTGTGAAACATACCAGTGATAGTGACATTCACCATTGTGCTTCTCCTTCCATCTTGGGTTTCACACCAGTATTCTCCACTGTGTGACTTAAAGGCAGGTTTAATGTACAAGGTTCTTGTTGATGTTTCCCACTGAGTAGAATTTAAACCAAGCTTTTTGATCACTCTCCATTCTGTTGGGCCATCAAACCCCGAGCAGCTGAATGAGATGGAATCATATTCAAAGAACTGCAGTCTGTTTGGATGGACATGAAGAGAAGCGCCTCCCACACACAAAACAATAAGTAAATAGATAAAATTAGATGAAGAGATTGCTTCTGACATTTGATATCTACTCTTCAAAAACTGTAAACAGGGATCGTCCTCTTGCAGGTAAACCACAATGAAAGTACAAGACATTTAGTTTTAAATCATTTGCAGGAGAATGGAAAGGTAAGCCATGAAAGGAAATGTTTATACACACACATTTTGTCATATAGACAGCCTAAAGACAACTGACTAAATTTTTAATCATCCATCAGAATATGATCTATGAGACTTTAAATGTGTCATAGTGCCAGACGGGTTGGTCTGAGTCATAAACAAATTTAGATGGGTTTTTTTAAAAGCACACCTTAATTTCATGTTAGCAACCCTAAAAATAACTATACAAATATTAGTAATAATATATTTTGGTATTATTTTCTGGCCTTGTCCTATAACATCATATAACATCTTAAAACATCATTTCCCAACTTGTCTAATGAAAACAATAAAGTCTGAAAACTGGTTTTAATGTCCAATGTCATGATGTTACAGAGCATCCATGCAGGGGTGTCACTGATTCACTGATTCAGCAACACGTTTGCCATTATATTTAACCTGTTACAAGCAAGGGGTACCTAATAACGTGACCAGCAAGTGTATTCAATTAGCAAATGTCTGCTTTCATTTTTAGCATACATACAATATTTCTGGTCTTGACACATGAGCAGCAGCAGTACTTTCACCACTGTAGAGACAAAAAATGACAGATTGCAGATGGCTTTATGTGTAAGACAACTACATGTACCCCAAAAATGTACAAACATAACCACATCTTACAGTATGTTTAAACAACTAATTTTAGTGATCTATTGGAAAATTATTTTTATTTTTTAATGAAGGATAAACATAGGAAATATGAACTAGAAACACTTTTTTTTTGTTTTTATCTATAACAGTTGTGCATTGATACTGATATACATGTATCAATACAGTTAATAACTGTACATTTATCACATATATGCTGTAAATGACATGTATGTAAAGGCACAGACAAGTGTCACTTTTTAAAATATTTAAGTAGATATCGGAAATACTAGTGTGGCTTTTATATTCATTTAGTTTAGAGTAATCCTTAGAAGCATTTTAAACTTTACCAATCTCTGTGCTACCCCTAAATGTGAGGTCACAGGAAACTAACTAAGTGTAGAGTCATAAACTTTATGAATAAATAAATCCGAGTTGTGAAAAGAGTACTTAATTGACAAATATTTAATTTTCAAAAAAGGCTTAATAGACATACACATAAATGGATTTTATTTTAATGTTGATTTAGATGCAGGAGTAGGATCAGTACTCACTCAATTTGATGTAGAGCTCTGTAATTGCCATATTGTACCTTGCATGGGCCTCACTATTTGACTGAATAAAAGTAAGATACAATGAAAGGGACAGGGTACTACAGTACTTCCTTTTCCTGTGCAGCATAGACATCACAGCCACATGTGGGGGATTTTTTTTTTTCTTTAACTGTCATTGTTACTGAGCACAAGACATACAGGGGAAAAATACAGGTGGAAACAATATAAATACGATATGGTTTATTTTATGTAGTTACTTAATTACGTTATATAAAAGTAAACATCATCCAAATTAATATGCGAGTTAATATTATGGCACTGCAATGCTAAAATAATATTGGTAAGTTTTTGTGGTGGCACAAATTTTGTGTTATGTAAACTTTGGCACTTTTTATTTAAATAATTAAATTCAATTTTATTTATACAGCGCCAAATCACAACAACAGTCACCTCAAGGCACTTTATATTGTAAGGTAGACCCTACAATAATACATGCAAAGAAAAACCGAACATTCATATCACCCCCAATGAGCAAGCACTTTGGCGACAGTGGGAAGGAAAAACTCCCTTTTAACAGGAAGAAACCTCCGGCAGAACCAGGCTCAGGGAGGGGCGGGGCCACCGGTTGGGGTGGGAGAAGGAAAACAGGATGAAAGACATGCTGTGGAAGAGAGACGGCGATTAATAACAGATATGATTCGATGCAGAGAGGTCTATTAACACATAGTGAGTGAGAAAGGTGACTGAATATGAAAAACTCAATTCATCATGGGAATCCCCGGCAGCCTACGTCTATTGCAGCATAACTAAGGGAGGATTCAGGGTCACCTGGTCCAGCCCTAACTATATGCTTTATCGAAAGGAAAGTTTGAAGCCTAATCTTGAAAGTAGAGATAGTGTCTGTCTCCCAAATTCAAACTGGAAGCTGGTTCCACAGAAGAGGGGCCTGAAAACTGAAGGCTCTGCCTCCCATTCTACTTTTAAATACTCTAGGAACAACAAGTAGGCCTGCAGAGCGAGAGCGAAGTGCTCTAATAGGGTGATATGGTACTACAAGGTCATTAAGATAAGATGGGGCCTGATTATTTAAGACCTTGTATGTGAGGAGCAGGATTTTGAATTCAATTCTGGATTTAACAGGAAGCCAATGAAGGGAAGCCAAAACAGGAGAAATATGCTCTCTCTTTCTAGTCCCTGTCAGGACTCTTGCTGCAGTGTCACTCTGAGACAGGATATTACTAATTTTAGAGATACTGCGCAAATGGAAGATAGCAATCCTACATATGTGTTCAATATGCGCATTGAAGGACATACCCTGATCATTACTCCAAGCTTCCTCAGTGGAGGCTAAGGTAATGCCATCCAGAGTAAGAATCTGGTTAGATACCATATTTCTAAGATTTTCAGGGCTGAGTACAATAACCTCAGTTTTATCTGAATTAAGAAACAGAAAGTTAGCGGCCATCCAGGTCTTCCTGGTAATTCCTGCAGTTTAACTAATTGGTGTGTGTTATCTGGCTTCATGGATAGATAGAGTTGGGTTTTATCTGCACAGCAGTGAAAATTTATGCTATGTCTTCTGATGATGCTGCCTAGGGGAAGCATGTATAATGTAAACAGAATTGGTCCTAGCACTGAACCCTGTGGAACTCCATAATTAACCTCAGTGTGTGAAGAGGACTCTCCATTTACATGCACAAATTGGAGTCTATTAGATAGATATGATACAAACCACTGCAGCACAATGAGTCCACTGTCAGAGGCCATAAGAAGATCATTTGTAACCTTCACTAAAGCTGTTTCTGTGCTGTGATGAGCTCTGAAACCTGAATGAAACTCTTCAAATAAGCCATTCCTCTGCAGATGATCTGTTAGCTGTTTGACAACTACTCTTTCAATGATTTTTGATATAAAAGGAAGGTTAAAGATTGGCCTATAATTAGCTAAGACAGCTGGGTCTAGAGGTTTAACTGCAGCCTGCTTCAAGGCCTGTGGCGCATAGCTGATTATTAGAGATAGGTTGTTCATATTTAAGATTGAAGGATTAATTAATGGTATGATTTCTTTGAGCAGTCTTGTAGGAACTGGGTCTAAATATCATGTGTAAATGAACATTTATTTTTAGGAGGTTTGATATCTTAGCAGATATTTAGTCTGCAAGGACTCCAGTCGTTTTATTTTCCTCACTACAGTCAGACAAACAGACATAAAAAAGTACTGTTCTGCCCTCTGCTGTAAATCCCTCACTTATTACACATGCCATTCTTATAGTTTAGTTCATAGCATTATAGCAAAAAGGATAATGATGAAATTAAAAATAAATAAACAAAAATTAAAAACAAAAACAAAGACTAAACTGCATTTGTCCATGTGTATGTGTTTGGGGTTATCTACCATCACCAAAATCCATATTTAAAAAAAACCCATGTAAACATAACTGTGTTCACTAAAAGTTTTGTTTGATTATGATGTTCGGTATTGCTTTTCAGTCTGCACACTTTAGGGATAAAAGCTTGGCTGATCTTATTTTCATTTTCAATTTAAAAAAACTTCCTGCTAATAGACCTCATTTTATCTATGGTGTGATGAAGCTTGAATGTTAGTAGAGCTACACAGATTTTTTTCATGATGGTTTTTATTCATAATCAGCAAAAATGCTGCCAGGTGTCCACCAAAAACTGCTGAAAGAAGTTTAACCAGAGTTATACATTAAAAGCCAGACTGTGTGACAGTTGTATAATCGATGCTGATGCAGCAGTATAAAAAAAGGAAGTGTGTGATCATCTATCCAATTTAGGAGCAGATGCTTGCGGCAATGAGCACAGAGCTGGTCAAAGTACATATTCAAAACAGCTGCAGATTCTGTGTACAGTGTTGAATTTAGGTAAAGACTCCTTATATACATTGGGACAGGTAACACTGACACAGACTTTGTCAGGTAATGTGAATAAATTGCACTCGAAATACAGTCACTGTCTGAACATACTTGACATTTTTTCCTGGGTAGACCACAATAATAAATATGTAAGTGAACAGTAGAAATATAGCTATAGAACTGCATTTACATGGCAGTTAATATTTATGTATTAATTTCATTTCTGCATTTCATTTGTTTTATTTTAAACCTTTAAGATATTTTAAGAAAACAAGTACATGGGATTTGATCAATGTGACTGCAAAAAATTTTCAGTCTCAGATATCTGCTTTATCTTGAACAACAATCACATGAGGATGTTATCTAACCATACCACCTCAATCCTACATCAGATGCTGTTTCAATAGCCCAAGTTTGTTCATGTGTAGTATGATTCTCAAAATGATTTAGTTACTCAAAACCGAATGTACAAAGGAAGGACAACGCTGTCCACTTACAAACTCAGGCAGGAAGACCAAACAACGTTGGCAAAGTCTGGAGAGGCTTTAGAACCATCTCGTGCCACAAAGGTCAGAACTCTGGGAGGGATTTGAGGTGAGCAAATGAACTGAATCATTTCTTTAACAGATTTGCTTCATCCATGAGGCAGTCTCCAACATCGGAGAGTAGAAATTTATTTTGAGAGAAGAAAACCTAAATTTGAGTGAACAAAATTTATTGCTGTGTGCAAAAAATGTATTTCAGTGTTTGCTATTATACAAACAGCAAATATCTGCTCGATTTATCAAGACATCACATATTTGCATAAGTGCTCTAACGTTTTCGGAGATGCCTGTTACCCACTAGCTGACCGCATAGCTGGACTGGCCATTGGGCATTGGGTATTTGCCCGGTATGCCCAATGGCCGTGAGAGTGACCTGGTGTAAAAACGAGACAGAGAGGCTTTCAGAGGTTTAGAGTTAGACGAGACAAGACAAGGACATAGAAGCCAAGCAGGGAAGATAAGGCAGGGAGAGGGAAAAAGATGCGACCGCCTCCGTCCGTCATCAAAACTTTCTATTTTGATAAAACATATAGTTAGTCCCTGATCAGGTAAACCTGAACCCACTGCAATAGGCCTAGGAAGCAGTGGATTTTCTTATTACCTCACATCTTTTTTGGTCTCTTTGAGTCTCTTTGTCCGGTCTTCCTCCCATAGTCGTAGTTTGTTTTGTTTGTTTGTTTATTCTCCATTGTATGTGTTTCTCTGGTCTTTATCTTACATACAATATGAAACAGCTTGAGGTTACTGTTGCTGTTATTTGGCACAAAATAATGACCTGCAACATGGACAATGACTGTTCTAATGTCTGAGTTTTGTGTGTGTGTGGACATGAGCCATCATTGACCTTGGCAACTTTGTGCTGATCTATAAGAATGCAGAAACATAAGTACACTGTCTTCAACCCATCATACATATGAGCCAGTCAACCAGAGAAATGGAATTAAATGATGGCTTTACTGAAGGTCAATAATGCTCAGTTGCTTAATAATAATCAGATTATAACCCGGCATATAAAGTATGAATATTTTTAAATTAACCAGTGTAATGAAACAGAAAATACAGAAAATGATCTTGTTGTGGGTGTGTATGTGTGGGTGGTGCAGGACAGCGAAACACATGAGCACTGATCTTTGAATGTATGACTTTTAAAATACATGATTTATTAAAAACATATTGTTTTGGGTAAATTTTGATTGACAAACACAGACTTTTAAGGAAAAATGTAAAATAAAGTATTCTATATAACTGGATTAAAGGAATTATGCTAAAATGAATGTTTGTCCTAATAAAATCTAATTGTAGTAAGACTGCATGATCTAAATGAAACATGAAGTGTTTATAATCGTATGTGACTGACTGTTCAGATGTGAAGGGATTTTCACTGTTACAGAAAAAAAGATAATGTAATGAATTCATTTTAAAGTTTAAATTATATTTTAAATGCATGTATGTAGAAAAAAGTTAGAAAGAGGTCAGGTGTGGGGGGGACAGACTAAATGTCAACAACTTGATGTGATGGCAAAAATGTGAAGATGTGATGCTTAGTGGGAGAGGGAGGAGATACAGGATTCTTTACTTTAGTCTTCTGTGAGATGAGCAGTTTCAAATGTGAAGTTCATGTTAACACACAGGTTTTGTTTCTAGGAAGTTCCAAGAAAGCAGGCTCTGCGTGGAGCCAGGAGTTCAAAAAGATTTGACATGATGATTAAATTGATTTTATTCCTTAAACACAGGTTTGCAGGCCCGGAGCAAATATACTCAAGAGGAGAATTGCTGAGGTGTCCTGAGAAATAATGTGATTACATTTTTCTTTTCTTTTAATTTCCTAATTGTGGTTTTGTTTGACACATGGAAATGTGTCAAAAGGGTGAGTTCGAGGCCTAATGTGGAACAATGGATTATATGATCATTTTATGACTTTTTGTGTGTTTGATAATTCAGGTACGGTAAGAAATCGTTATTTTCATGTTTAAGCCAAAGGATTAAAACAAACTGAATCCTGTTTAGAAGATAAAATGTCGGTGTTCATAAGAAGATACCATGTTGAAGGGGAAACTGTGAGGCAGCAGCTTGAATAAAACATATGCTTTGGTGAAAGGAGGGAAGATGTTAGGATTGAAAATGTTTGATTTCTTTTTGATTTTCATACACACATTGCAATTGTGCTGACAGGAGTTTCCACTCAGTCTTGTGAAGGTCATAACGTCATAAGGTTCAACGTGACTGTCTGGATTGGAATATCGTAGGAAAAGATTTAGAGTGCTTAGGGGTGAATGCAAACATGCTTACACACATAAATAATAGGCTAATACATTTGATTAGACAGCCCAGAACATGATAGTTTGAACTATCTTTGAATAACTGAACAAACAGTTGATGAACACAGTAGAGTATTAAGGCGTAGCAGAGAGAGGTGTTTTTGTTTTCTGTCCTTTACACTAGAAGGAACAGAACAACAGTAAAACTATAAAAGGGGTTGGGCCTAGGATGTTCATAATTCAAGGTTCAAGCAGAGACCCTGAAGGGATTGAATGCTGCTCAACCCATAAACCTTCAAATTGGTTATGTATTGTTTGGCTTTTTATTTGCTCAAGAATTAAGAAGAACTGGATTTCCACCTAGCACTATAAAATATGATTATACATTCATGTGGTTTTATGATAGTTGTGTAGCGGCACACAGCTTAGGATCAGATACTTGCACCAAAAAGCAATGTCAGATAAATCTGTTTTTTTTCTTGCAATGAAAACATGCTCTTACAATCTGAGAGGAAGCTCAGAGGCAGTCTTGTCACCTTATAATAAAAATAATAAACTTTATTTATAAAGCACTCTAAAAACCAAGGGTATGCCAAGGTGCTTAACAAGTAACATAGAGAGTAGAGGGAAGATAAATAGAAGTAGGACCAAAGCAAGTACTAGGTATGCAAGCAGGTAGCTGTCACTGATACATAGGAAAGCAACAGGTACAGAGCAAACAAGAAATTAAATGAGCATAAAAGTGCATAATATATTAACTAGAGGGAAAGGCAAGATTGAATAAGTCGGTTTTTAGTCATGATTTAAACAGTGCAATGGAATCAGATGCGCGGATGTTGAGAGGAAGGGTATTCCACAGTACCGGAGCAGCCAGAGCAAACGCACGGTCACCCCGGGGCTTCAGCCAAGATTTGGTTGCATCAGAAGTAGTTGAGTGGCAGATCTAAGTGTTCTAGCAGGAGTGTGTGGTTTGAGAAGTTCACTAAGACAACTTGGTGCTAATTTATTAATAGTTTTGAATGTAAGGAGTAATATTTTAAATTGAATATGGTACTTTATGGGCAGCCAATGCAAGCTAGATAGAACAGGGGTAATAGGCAAAATTTCCTGGTACCAGTCAGGAGGCGGGCTGCTGCATTTTGGACTGTTTGCAGTCTAAGAAGAAGAGAAGAGGGAAGACCGTAGTACAAGGAATTACAATAATCCAACCTGGAGGTTCCATAAGCATGAATAAGCTTCTCCAGGTCCTCATGTGGAACATAATGCCTAGCCTTAGAGATAAGGCGCAGTTGGTGGAAGCTAGATCTCACTACAGCAGCCACTTGCTTATTGAGTTTGAGCGAGCTATCCAGCAGTACACCCAAGTTACTGACATAGTCACAGGAACCTTGTTATCCCTACTTTCTTCAATCCTTGATACTGTTGCACCCAATAAAATGAAGCGCCCTAGAACCTATCCTCAGTGTTGGCTTAATGACACTACGCATGCTTTACGTCACGTGTGTCGGCGTGCTGAGAGAAGGTGGAAAAAGAGAAATTTGACACCACTTCAGCATTAATTACATGTAGCGGGCGAAGTAGAGCCGCAGGATGTAGTTCATTAGTGCATACGAAAGTACCAAATATAACTGGGAAATGATCCGGGATCCCAGCGTCACTTATATCCTCGATACAAATGTCCAAACCATGTGAGAAAACCAAGTCCAAGGTATGTCCTTTAACATTGTTTGGGTCATTAACCCACTGAGCCAGGTTAAAAGAGTCCGTTAAAGCAAGGAAGTCTTTAGAAAATAGGTCATCCTTCCCTTCCCTTATTTATACCGTGGGTTTCCTAACATAGTTTCATACTACTTTCAGACACACAGCTAAGATACAAGGTCACATGGAGGTTTTCTTTCTTCACAGCATTCATATTTTATGCTGTGAGTTTGTTTTTTGTACTCTCCCACCTTCCAGTAAACTCTGTTCCTCTTCCTTGGCAGGGTGTGATAACTAAAACAGAGACACTTAAACAATAGTTTGAAAACACATGTTCAACACTGTACATAAAATCCTTGGCTGTGTTAAACATTAAAAATGTGGTCTAAATACACACATCTGTTAATGTTCAACACAGCCAAGAATTTTACAGTGTTGAACATAGGTGCAAATTCTCTCAAGAGGCATTTAACTGTGGTTCTATTTTAATTTTAATAATTTGGTGAACAGAAATTCAAAATTTGTTCTCTTGTCTTATACTCCTGTTCAACCTATGTGTGTTTGTTCGCTAAGCTTTCACGAAATGAAGAATAGTTTATTATAACGTTTTTCTTTTTCTCATGGTAAAAGCAGCTCTCAACCAGTACAGCTTTTTGTTTTTTGTTTGTTTTTTAATGAGAAGCAGTTTAGATCTTGTCCCGAATTCTAAATATGGAGGATAAGAACAAACCAACACTGGCCCAGAAGAGTGCAGTCAAACAATGATTTTATTGAACACAGTGTGTGAAACCACTGTGAGACTTCCTTCCTCACCATTCCTCATCATGTGATTTATCAAGCTCACCTGACTCAAAATGTTAGTGGTGGTTCAGGCACCTGGAAAGGGATCTCAAAAGGCATTTTAGATAACTGACAGTTGATGTCTGAGTCACCTCCTCTGCCCAAAGATGGTCATTCAAAGTGGATATAGATGGTTTCTTTCACTCCTTATTCAAACCGTCTCTCTCCGCTGACCAAATGTGAGCACTGGCATCCTCGAAAAAGTGGCCTTGATGCAGATGTACAGCTGAGTCTTGTCCTGTCGAGGTGGCTCCTCTATGTTGTGCAGAGCTTTTATGGAGTGATAGTGTCAATGTTAAATAAAAATGCTTACATAGAAATAAGTGGTTGTGTGAATGGGTTTTATTAGAAGAAAACCTTTAACCCCAATAATACAAATAATTAAGTCAGCATAATGAGTTATTATATCTGCTATTATATCTGAATTAAATATGTTTATGCAATTTTTTATTTCAATAAAAATTATTTCATCCCTTTTTTTATCTTCATGTATGGATTTTTGGAGAAACAGAAAAAATATACTCTTTCCTATTCGTTTCTGGATCAAACTAGCATAGACATTGTGTGTTTAAGGTAAATATTTTTTAGTGGAAAGTGTCTATATGTGAGGAAATTTAAATGTTAGTGTTTCATCAAATTTGTCATGATGGTTCTTTTTCATAATGCTAAATGATGTCAGGTGTCCACCAACCACTGCTGTGTGATCTGTAACCCAAAGCTGTAATATACAGTTATACATTAAAAGACTGTATGATAGTTATATAGTAGATGCTGATGCAGCAGTGTAAAACAAATAGTAGTGTGATCATCTATCCAATTTAGGAGCCGATGCTACAACCAAAGAGCACACAGGAGTTTAAAGTCCTTTTTCACATTCAATACAGACGAGGATTTTGTGTATAGTGTTGAACAACGGTGAAAACTTACTCAGAGAACCAAATGGTATGTGCATAATGTTATTTTTTTTTTAAATATTTCTTTACTTTCTTTTGTGTCGTTCTAAATTATTTAATGTAAATGACATAGTAGCTCTACTGTTTTGTACTAGTATTAGACTTACACATGTTTATATGCAAGTTTTCTTCCTATATTTCTTCATAGCGAAGTACAATGTTTGCTGCAACCCCTGCTAATTTAAGGTTTAAAACAAAAGATGTCCTAGAATTTTGTCATTTTAACTACAATACTTTGCACATTAAAACACTTAAAATTTTAACCAGAATGGCAAAATGTAATTTGAAACATTATTTTGTGATTGAAATTTATGCTTCAGTACAGGCACTACAGTAGTATTATATATTAGTTGTTTTTTTTCCTACTTGATATAAAATGGCCATCATGATATAATTGTATCCTGAATCATAAGAGATATTTTTCAGACTTAAAATTATAAGTGCATTGAAAAATCACTGTTTTCTATTAGAAAACAGAAATTTCTATTTCTATTAGATTTTCTAATGCAGAGTTTGCATCATTATTTCATGTCACTGTAGAATACTGCAGTGAAACCTGATCAGTGTTACTTTGTTCAGCTGTCAGTATTGTCAGTGGATACGCTTGTATGTGGTTTTTACAGTAATTAAATAATAATCATACCCATATTTCTGGACTTCATTTTGCAGCAATCGAGGATGTTGCCCCAACTTTGCCGACTCATCTTTAAACCTCAGTTGTGTTCTTGTATTTTACACCACACTGTGATCCTACTCATTCTGACAGATATTGCGACAGGTAACATTGTCTCATACTTTGTCAGCTAAGGTGAATAATTTATACTCATTATACAGTTACTGTAGGTCTGGAGATATTTTGCACTTTTTCATATTTTTTGTTGCGGTGTACCGAGGAAAGAGTCACAACTGGCTGTGTGCAGGCAGGAAAGGACCCAAAAACAAACTCACAGAAACGGGACTTAAACTCAAAATATAGCTTTATTTGCTGAAAGAGGGAAAAAATGCAATACAAAGCTAAATTGTAAAAACATAGTAATCTAAATACATGGGGAAACAGGGAGAGCCACGCAGCCATGAGGGAGATATATATGGGACTAAGGGAGAGACTGACATAAATACATGGAAGGATAATGAGGAAATGAGCGCACATGAGTAACACATATGACACGAATAACCATAATGAGACAGAGGAAGCAAACTAAACATAACACACGAGATGAGATACCTTCAAATAAGAGGAGCAACAGAACACATGGTGCACACAGACAGGAGACTGCCAAAGTAAAACAGGAAGTAACAGGAACACACACACAGAGGCACAGACAGACACAGAGCCATGAGCCTCCACAGTTACATTTCAATAAAAACAAAAGAAAAAGTTGTTCTCCCAGCAAGAGGTAAACTATTGGCAGAAGTAAATTACTGTAAGAACACATGACTGCTCTTAGACCATTTTGTGGTTGAGTTACCAAACATGTTAGAAAGTGAGGTATTGGACACAATAAATGAACAGTTGGAGTTTTTATCAAACTTGTCTCCATACTAATTGAAACATTTTATTGCTGAAATAATTGATTAAAAACACGATGCAGGAATGCATTAATACCTCTTCTTCATATATGAGCATCATTCCTAAAATCTCTGTAACAAAACCAAAACACTGACATGGTCAGAATCTCATAAACGTCACCCACTATAGGTATCACAGACCTTTACTGCTGTAAAAGTAGGATTTTTCGGCTTACTAAAGTAATCTCAGATTAAACCCTGGGATTGATTCAACATAACAACTAACCTGCTCTGAAGGAGGTTGCGTTCAGGATGATATATCCATAAGTATAAAACCTATATCAGCTAACCAGTCAGACCTCTGTAAGAATGTGCCACCTTTAATTTACTTTTTAAAGTTTAGTGTGTAGAAGTGTAGAAGTCTTCAGGTTTCAAATACTATATACAAACATTTATACTGATATCTTCATTTATTTTAAAAATGGTGCATGACAATGATAAGCGGATTAACTTGCAAAGTCAACTTTTTTTGCATTCTTTCTTCTCTTGTTTGGTTGCACATGTTGTGCTGATTTTAGCCTGTAAGAGTTAAAATATTAATATTTATATATACTAGCGCTAGTGTTTTGTACTACAAAATTTTGTACTATTAATATTTGATTGATCATCTGATGCCAACATCAGTGATTTTATGTGAGTTCATGGCAAAATTCAAAAAACAAAAAAATATTTGCATAGCTCTATGGACTTTGATTTTTAGTACTAGGTTTAGTGGAGGCAGGCCCATGATTCCAACAACAATAGAAGCAAGTATTCTTCGTTGTTTTTCAAATCTGGATGTCATCAAATTAATCAGAGATGCCAAAATTGTTTTAATAACAATTATGGTATTTTTTTCAGTCTGCATATTTTATGGATAAAACTTATTTTTCTTATATTTCTCTTCAAATTCAAGACTTCCTCCTGAAATACAGTGATGCTGCTGATACAGGTGATTCTATCCAGTCAAGACAGCGCTTCAGTTTCCAGCACATGTATTGTAGTATGCTGCAGAAGCTTCCTAGAAGTGGCTCTCAACTCTGTTACAGAGAATAGCAACAGATTGATTTTTTTTTCTTGTACTTTTTATGGAAAAAGGTGCACAAAGCATAGTAAAAGGCATATAGGGAGTGGGATATGGGTAAAACAGCAAAGAGAATTTGGTTCTTTTGAAATAGCTCAAGGATTACCTGCTAGCAGCAACAATCAAGCAGTAACAAATTCATTACACTTTTTGTGTCTTTTAAGCATTTTTACAGAAAGTATTAAGCATTTTAAGACATCTACTGCCAAATGCAAGATGTGTTTGTTTTCTAACATCTGAGAATTAGGGGTGAGATATAAGGATGTCTTAAAAGGAAAACTATATAAAGTTATGACCATATTTAACATTATTTACACTGAACTCTCTCCCTTTTCAGTGACTAATGTCAAAAGTGGCATAGAGGATCCACCTGATGGAAGGAATGGTACATATTCTGTTTTGTCACAGACTTTTAGCATACATTATATATAATGCGTGATTTCATTCTTAATATACAATTTGTTTAGCCTGTTCTTTCATTCACTTATTAATAGGAAGAGCTTAAATGCACACAAAGATAACGGTAGATTTTATGTTTAGTGCTGGTCTTTTTACTCATATTTTGATAGTCTGTCATCTTATGTGTTATTTTTCAAAAACATTGTTTTATGTATTTTATCATTTCAGGTACAGACTTTGCTGCAAAATTTTACATCCTCAGTGTGGCGCATGTTACTTTTAGTGGCTTTGTTGCTGTCGCTTTGTTTTCCGGAGGTATCGCTTTTTTCTGTAAATGCAAAAAGCCAAAACTCGGTAAGTATTAAATATTATGTTCAGTTTTCTTCAGCCACTTTGAGACTTTCCTCTATATTAACTAACATTTCCACATCCACTACATCATAATTTAAACAACTTCTATGTTATCAAGAGTTTCAATCTGTATTTATCTTTAATTAAATATTTCTTCTATCCTGACCTTTCATCTGTGTCATCTTTACGGCAATACATTTTCTCAGCTAAGCTGCAGGGACGAGCTCAGAAGACACAGGAAGAGCTGAACGTATTGTCAGAGCTCTACACTCAACTGTTGGAACTGAAGAGGGGAAATCACCAAGTAAAGGAAGAATTCAGACTGTTAGACGAGACAAATAAAGAGCTGGCAGAGAACAAAGAGAAGCTTCAGCTGGTAGAGATCAAAATAGCACAGACAGAGAAAGAAAAAGAGACAGACAAAACAGAAAGATACTTAGAGGAAAAACAAAGTCTCCTGACTGCTCAGCGTAAACTGGAAAAGAGAAAGGAAGAACTGGAGAATCTACAACTGAATATGGAGAAACAGCTGCAGCAAATAGAGGATATAATAAGCAGAATGAGAGAAAGGAAGACAAAATCAGAATGCGTTTTAGAGGTGATTGACTTGAGGCTGGAGGAGGTAGAATGTTAAAGTGATACAACTTGTCTTGTCATAGAGCAGTGAGAAAGAAATAATTTACTGCTACTTTACTGTTTACTACTAATACCACTACAGTTGATTTTAAATCAAGCAACAAACATGTGATTAAAGTGCAGAATTTAACCTTGATTCAAATCATTTAGCAAAACCTTTTCACTGTCATTCATATATATACAGTGTCTGATTTTCAGGTGCTCAAATGTGATTGGACCGTTGATAGTTGTAAATGCAAGATTGCTTCTAATAATTGGAAGAACTTCTTTTTCTATTAATGCCTGTCTAAACCCAGACTCCATCCAATATAGGTTTTGCTGCAGTTGCCTTTCATTGCTGCTTGTTTGTTAACCTCTTTATGTTCAGTTTTGTCTTCAAAACGTCTGAAAAGCATGCTCTGTTGCTTGTACGCATTTACTGATTTTGCTGCTTTTAATTTGTTTCATAAAAACTCAAATTCATCAACATGAACATTTATTAGAGCAATCTTTTTAAATTGTTTACAGGTTATCTAAACTATAAATAAACAGTACATAAAAATAAAAACAAACAGTAAAGAATAAAGTAACAATAAAGTAAAGGTTGACGATAAAGAAAAGACAAAAATTTGCTAAAAAAGGGAATTTTTTTAGTGAAAGGCTTCCAATTTGTTTGATGGTGTTTTTGTTTTTGGGTTATTCCTTAAAAATTATTATCCCAAGGATATTTCCATGAGAAGAATCATGCTTCTTTGAAGTTCATCTATTAACTGTCCATGTAAACTGGAGAATCTACCACTGAACTTGGAGAAACAACAGCAGTAAACAGAGGATATAATGAGCATGATGACAAAAAAGGAAAACAAAAGTAGCACCAAAAAAGTGATTAACTTGCAACTACAGGTGGTAGAAAGCCAAAGTGATATGATTCATCTTCACACAGACTACGGAGAAAGAACTAATACACAATCTGCACTGAACCTGTGTTACTTAATGATTAACTTTATTATGTGAACTATGTATCTTAAACAATGAGTTGAATATAAGTATCATCTACACAAAATTGATACATTTGATTCACTTTATTATAAATTGTATTCATTTTGTTTAGTAAGAAAGGAGAAAATGACTTATCGCAAATGTATTTAAAGAGAGATTGACAGCAGGTTAAGGTAGATGGGAATATACTAATGCATGAAAAGGCTGGGAGGCTGGGAGAAAATAACGGGTAATTTAAAAAGCCGAAGAATTAAAAAAATGAAAGAAAAAGATGGATGGAGGGAAGTTAATGAATCATGAAGTGCAGAGGATTAGTAAGGTGGAAATGAGGGCAGACTGTTCCCTGAAGAGGATAGAGTAAAAGTTCAGTTATTCCAGAAGACACACCCTGTGGATAATTTATCAAATAAAAATTAGCCCATAGCAGTGACCCAATAATTATAAAATAAAAAGAAGAATGATGAAAACTATTTGGATGTAATTATGACATCCATTTCTGTTAAATTCATTTAGTTATCTTAAACACAGGCAGTGAAGACACAAGGAGTATCTAATAAACACTGAACTATAACAGAGCAAACTAGGCAAAACAGATTGAGCTTAAGTCTTCCTCGCCCTCCATTTTTTTCAGTAATGTCTCTAGCTGTGTCCCAATTTAGGGTCCTTGGAGGACCCGGCCTTCATGATCTACGTTGGCCTCACCTCCAAGGACCGAGAAGACCGGAAGTGCGAGGCGTGAAATGGGACAGTCTAGCCTCTGTTGCGGGTTGCCTAACAACTATGACATGTTTCATACAGCATTGTTTGACAGAAATGAAGGAGAACATTTTTTGTTCATCTGTTTGCTTTTATATGAGCTTTGTTTGATTTGATAAGTATCTGAGGCTGAGACCACAAGACTGTAAAAACATGAACAACAGTTATTTATATTTCCTATCACCTTAAATCTTCACTCAAAGACAAATATCTTTGACAGTGTATATATAGATGTATTATATATAAGAGACAAATTTTGTTCATTTAATATGTTGGCATTACTAAATTTGGCTCATTGCTTACATATATGTGTAAAAAGAAAATGTATGAGCTGTGATAACTGTTTCTGATAGAATGAAGATCAGACTGATATATGAAATATTCCTTTATTGGGTGAGAAAATCAGACCATGTCATAACTGCTTTAAGTCACACAGAATAGATATCAGAGCCTTAAACAGGCTGACTTCTGCTAAATGGGTCAAACTGGGCAGAAACTATACAAACACATAACATCCTTATAGAATATCCGAGCAATTTATTGTGCAAGATGACAGAGCAGTGAAGGTTGCGCACGCTTACAGACATAGGGAGTTCTTAACACACATGACAGTATTGATTTGAGGCCAAGGGCCTGAAATTGCTTTAGCTTTTAACTGAATTTGAGTTGGCCCAGTACCAAGTGACAGAAAAGAGGAACTGAATAGGAGTTTGCTTGTAACTAAATTGTGTGACATGTAAAATATTGAGATAACACATGCAGCTCTAAATTAGTCGTATTATATAAAATGCAGTTACAGAATAACAAATGCTGGTTGAAGTGACGAAGTTGTTGTTTAAAACAGAAGCAAAGGGAGGAAGTTTATGTATTTTGGTTAAGTCTGATAAAGTATAAATTAGAGTGTATCATGACATTAAGAGCAGCAAAATGAAATAAAATGTTATACCAAGAACAGGTTATAACACAGGAAATGTGAGTTCTAAAATACAGTTAGAGTTCAGCTTTCAGCAATGATGCAATTTATTTAGGAGCTATTGATTATATGCTTACACTTAGCTGATTGAAGTTTTTTGAGCTCGTAGTAGAATAAGTGTATATGATGATTTTTTTGTAAAAGGTGACTTACATTCAGCTGCGACAGTACGGGATGTTGATGATCAGATAAGGGGAGCAACAGGAAGTGGAGGTGAAAGCAGCACTTTGAGAGTTTTATACATGATGAGTAAGGTTGAGTAATATATAGAAATAAAAGTCAAAAACCAAATACGAAATTAGGTTCATGTTTTGAGTAATATAAGATAAGATAAGATAAGATAAGATAACCTTTATTAGTCCCACACGTGGGAAATTTGTTTTGTCACAGCAGGAAGTGGACAGTGCAAAAGTTATGAAGGACAATTAGAATAAAAAAAAATAAATAAATAAATAAATAAATAAATAAATAAAAAAGAATATATCAGGTTCAATATCAGGTTGAATCAGGTTTAAATGAAGAGAACAATTGAGGGACCCAGAAAAGGGACAGACCACTAGAGATTCACAAGTGTAAGGGGTCTCTCACCGGGTATGATTGGGTTGAGGGGTGAGGGAGGAGTGCTGATTGAGCTCTGCTCGCACTCTTATTCTCTCCTGCCGTTGACCAACTTTAGGCTCACTGATACTTTGGTGTGATTAACCTGGAGCATGTGTGTTCTTAGGGGGAGCTGGCGTTTCTAGAGAGGGTCAGAGTAACGATATAAGTGTGGTGACCCTTTTCAAGGGTCACCAAGAGAGGGAATGAAAGGAAAAAGATATTTTACTGCTATTATTTGTTGCTATTTTTATAATTAGAATTACCATTCCATTTGTTATTAATATTGGTATTACATTCTGTGCCTTTCGGTGAGTGAGAGGCTGAGTTGCAGGCTGACAGGAAACCAGGGCTTGCAGAGCATGCTTCTGCAGAAGTGAAACTGAAAGCAGAGTCTGAGTGTAAGCCAAGAGCAGGGTGTTTTATTATGCATTTATCTTTGATTAAGCTTTGATTATGCTTCAAGTAGTTGTATTAGATTGAAACCTTTGTTTTATACATTTTACATATATGTCAAGATCGGCACACACAGGATGGCCTTGGTCTGGTTGCTTAAGTTGAGGTCAATTAAGGTGCAGCGTGTATGTGCAGACATAAACACATACACACACATAGTTTCAGTATATGCTGGCCTTCTGTGAAGAGATTACAAGGTCTAGCTGGGGAGCAGAAAGGTGAAACAAAGTGCAAGCAGAAGTTGACACATACACCCACATACACACACATTGTAGGTAGACTCATTTAGTTAGGTGAAAGTTTAATCATGTTTTGCTTGCAACTGCAAAATTGTGCCGGCGTAAGTGACAGGTTGTGCAGAAAGTGTGCCTGATGTCCCAGACAGATAAGCAAGCGTCCGGGGACAACAGGAAGACACCTGGGATCGAGACGAGAAGATGATCTTTTCAAACTGTGTTAAAGTCATTGTGGTTTTGGAGTGACGTATGCTGTATTGAGACTGCCAACCTTATAAAGCCTTTGACTTCTTGTTGTAAGGCAGTTCAATACTGAATCTGAACAGTATTGGCTCCGCATATGTGTATTCATTAAAATGTCGTCTAATTGCACCCGGCCGGATCAGTGGTGGTTATTTTGGTCTACCTCCTCAATTCCTGAACCTTAACACACTATAGATCAACTTACCTCAGAATATATATAAAGCATATAAACAATAGACTATGTGCACGTTAGCATATGCTACTGCTTCTGAATGTGGACAATGTGTCTTCTGATTCTGTAATGCAGTTCTGCTTGTGTTGAGTGATGTAAACAACTGATCGATCTAAACTCTTTAAACGTCAAAATTGATCATTAGATTTTTTATGACACAACAGTGGTGAGTGTTCCCACCTTCTGTTATGTTGTATGTAGCACCTTGGTCCTGGAGGAACGTTGTTTCGTTTCACTGTAAACTTATTGTACATGGTTGAAGTGACAATAAAGCCAACTTGACTTGACTTGACTTGACTTCTGCTCTTTGTAACTTCATGCGATCTTTCCGTTTTCGAGTTTTGGACATGATTTGGGAGTATGTCTTCACAGTAGCGATTGACCGCAAAGTATAGCTACAGGAAATGTACAACCCTACATCCGGTCTCAAACCAGGAAGTTAGCATTTTCTCATGCACAGGGTCTATTACAGCAATACTATGGAAGAAACACAGTAGTACTACTATTCCAAAATTCTCAAAGCTTCGTAGAACTGAAACAAACATTTATTTTTAGCTCCATTCTGCTGCTGATACATACTTTAGGTTTCTGAATATTAAACTTGTTGCTGCCTTTCATAGTGTGTAACTTGAAGGCCCTGAGTACTTTCTCCCACACTGAAAACACTGGGATGATAACATTATTTGAACATTACCTAATAAGACTGATTCAGGACAGACAATTAGTTATGTTAAACTTTCCTAGCAGTCCTTCAAAAACAGGGAACAGTCTGTCTATTCTCTCCATCTGTCAGCTGCTGCTGGCTCTTCCTCCTCCTCTTCCTCACACACTGCTGAGTTTGTCCTGGTGGATCATCAGGGGTGCAAAGCCTCACAGATGATGTGCAGCAGTGGGTCCCTCAGTCTGTCCTCACTCTGGACACTTGCAGTTGTCACACATGGAAATCAAATGTGTGATAAGCTGCAGGATTCAAACACAAGTGTAACTTATAAATACATGTTCATACTTTTATTCCACAATCAGAGAGAAAGAAACAGAGAGAGAGTGCAGGACAGACAGACAGGTGACAGTCTCAGGTGTATACACTGCTACAAAACAGCTGAGGTCTGAATCTGAGGGCAGTTCCTGCAATCACAGAGGTTCGTTCTCTGCTGAGAGCTCGGAACAAAGGTTTTAAATCTGGCGAGGCATCAGTTTATAGTGTAGCAAGGACAAACCTCTCACAGAGGTTAAAAGAAGCAAAGAGGCTGTATGCACAAAAAATGAACCAAACTTTCTTGAATCTTAAAAGTAATATTGAGTATAACGTTGTCTTTATATCTAAAGAACACTGTGCTAGTAATACTCTGTCTGTATCCCAGGGCCTGGAATTCTGTCTAAACTGAACACAGCCTGGTTTAATTACCAGAGACTCAATAAGTACCCCTTTTGTCAAACTGTAGCTCAAAGAACTTCTTTGTTTCATGTGATCATTCACTTTTATTTTGTCAATGAGAAGGATTACTGTTGCAAAATGGACATGTTTGAGACCAGACCGCTGAACCGGTTACTGAAACCTAACCAAAATATTTTTTTAAATCAAGAGTGAAAGTAAAAAGTGCATAAGGTGATTTTACAAATATCTGAAGTTTTATTGAAGAAGTTGTAAACAAATAAATGTTATCTCTGCTATGTTCATTTACCCAGTTTTATTATGATTAAAGGTTAATCCTGATAAAGAGAGAGTGAAACTGCAAGGAGAATGCTTTTGCTGCTGTATACTTGTTTTATATAATTTTCAGATTAAATATTATCCCTGGCAGTTTGATGTGTTGTCTGACAGCCTTACTGGTTTACACACTGGTGATGACAAGCTACATTGTAACCACAGCCACCCTGGGGCGCACTGACAGAGGCGAGGCTGCTGGAAACTGGCGGCACCGGGCCCTCTGACCACCACCAGTAGGCAAACATGGGGTTAGTATCTTGCCCAAGGATATTTGGCATGCAGCCAGGAGGCAGCCAACGGACTTTCTGATTAGTGGCTGACCTGCTCTGCCCACCTGAGCTACAGGGTTAGGGTTATTAAAAACTCAGTAACAATATTAGTAGTATATCATATACCAAGATCTATGTAAAACTTAAGCACTTAAAAGATTTTACTTAAAATTTCTGGATTCAAATGGACTCGCGTGCACATCCAAATCACACGGCAATTCAGACATCAAACTATATCTCAGTTATTAATCATAGCAGTGGTGTGGATTTGATTGACAGTTTGATACAAATAAGTCCTACACCTTAAAAAAAATAGCACATATGATGACAGACCTCAGACGGCTCACTATTTGATAACTATGTTATCTAATTATGTGTTTACATACATATTAGCTTCTGCAATCCTGAGATTTTCCCACTACTACTGTGTCTATATAAGGACATCCTCATATATGAGCATCATTTCTGAGACTCCTGTACCCAAAAGAAAAACACTGACAATCCACTGACCTCACCCTATGTCATCACATATAATCACATACCTGTGAGTTAGTTGGTTAGTATCCACTAACCAAACAGTACAATTAATTTAATCCTGAAAGTTTAGCGTGTTGAATGTAATAAATTAAAGTTTTAGACTCGGTCTACAAGCTTTGCTATTTCAAACTCAGTTTTTCCTATATTTTCTCTCAATCTCCCATAACCTTGATACTGCCTTGTCTCCTTTGAGATGTGAGAGATTTGGAATGTTTAGCATATTTGGAGTGTGTAGTTACTGTTTTGTGTTTTTAGTGTATAGTGTTGTCATTAGTTTTGTTTTGTGTGTCAGAACAATGAATCAACTGCTAATTGTCACAGTTGCTACCAATAAGCCACCAAAGACAGACTGCAGTGTAAACGCTGTTATCAGGTGGAAAAGAGGAGGAGTGATACAACTGTTGTCAGGCCAGCAGGTGCAGGTATCAGCTTGTGGTGTGCTCCTCTTTCTAATGGTGGACACAATTTTTGGGGGAGTGGCACAAATAATTTGTGTGGCATATTATTTGATGCAGAACACCTGATTGTTCTGGCAATAGTTTGAAATGGTTATAGAAAAAACACATAGGCTGCATTTTTAGCTAAATAGCTGCATGTAATTTTGAGTTTTGCAAAACTTGTGCATATATTTTTAAAATGCACAATTTATTTTTGCATTTCAAGTTATGGTTAAAATGATTCATTAAACATGTTTGTGGTTGTTACAGTAAGAAATATGACTTTAACTCGAACTTTTCTGTCTCATTTTAAGTCAGTTCTTTTAATACAGTATGTCAAAATCAAAAAATAACTGTAAATTCAGACGTGAGGTTCCAGTTTAGATTAGGGAGACAGACACTATATAGAGTAGACTTTAAATGTTTCTTTTTGCTAAAGCATATAGTTAGGTCTAGTGGTGCAACGGATCACGGTTGATCCGAAATCCGAACCAATCCCGCTCCACGGTTCGGTACGCACGTGATCCGAAGATTCGAAAAAGAAAAAAAAAGTATGTTTATGGTGCGCGCGGTCAGTCTGTCAAGCGGTAGTTATGGTCAGCGCTAGCGGTCCAAGTAGCGGAGCAGAGGAGTTTGCGGCATTTAAACAACCCTTTGCTGCCCAGTCCGACCGGGCTAAAGCTATTACAAAAGCTAATGTGGTGTTTAGCTGCAGACGGGAGGCCGTCGTCTGTTGTGCAAAACAAGGGGTTTAAACTGTGATGAACGTGCTTGAGCCACGCTATGATATCTCGTTGCGCGTCCACTTCAGTGACAAGATCGTTCCAAGCATGTATGAGCAGGAAAAGTTTAAAGTTATGGCTGAACTGTCCCAGGCATCTTCTGTTGCTCCAACTACAAATGGGTGGAGCTCCAGGGCAACGGAAAGCCACGTGACCGTGACCCCTCGTTATATCACAGCGGAGTGGTAGATACAAAGCCCTGTACTGCCCTATAGATTACATTAGATTAGATGAAACTTTATTTATCCCTCGGTTGGGTTCAAACTGAAATTCAGTTTCCAGTAGCACAGCACCGACAGAAGTTGCAGAATGTGAGCAGAAATATACAAATACAGAATATACAAAATGGATAAATAGAATAAATAGGAATAAGAATACAAGGGAACGGCACATTTTAAGTATTGTGAGTCTATTACACCGCTGGATATTAACAAAAACTACTGCACAGTGAAAAGGCACTACAGCTACTTGTTCCCCCACCCTCTGTCCCCGTTTCCCCTCCAGCGAGGAGTTAAACAGTTTGTGGGACAAAGGACTTTTTAAGTCTGCTGGTCCTTGACTGGGAGAAGCAACCTGTCACTGAACAGACTCCTCTGGTTGTTTATGGCTGTGTGCAGAGGATGCAGAGGCTGCCCAGCATGGTCCATAATGTCCATATTGCACCTTAATTTGTTTTTATATAAGTGCATGGAATGAGTCTTCAGTTGAATGTTTTTTAATAGGCAAAAAATACTTAAATAAGTAAACAGGGAGTAGAATTTTTGTCTTTTTTTTTCTATTTTTGCTGATCCGAAAATTGATCCGATCCGTGACTTTAAAACCGTGATCCGATCCGAACCGTGAGATTTTTGATCCGTTGCACCACTAGTTAGGTCTGGATCAAATGATTCTTAATGCAGCTGATTATAGACATCACACAGTGAATGTTTCTTCATCATTTACTATGCATTTATACATTACTCGTCATTTAATTGTTAGTTAATATTCATGTCTGTGTAAATGTGTTGTTGAACAACCGTTGTCAAATACAATTATACACGATAGCCTGTGATTTTATGATAGTTGGAGCAGATCCTTCCACTAAATGGTACGCAGGCGGTCAAAGTACACACTTGCCTTATTCATGTTCAGCACAGCCGAAGATTCTGTGCAGCGCGTTGAACGCAGGTTTCAAACTCACTCAGAAAATCAACCAGTAAGTGTGTGATGTTACTTAAATACAGTTTTATTTTAGTTTTAATGGTGGTTCTTTATTGTAGTTCTATTTTGATAAATTGCAAACTTTTTTTCTTGTTTTATAAACTGTGTTAACTCTATTTGTTAGCTAAGTTTTCATTATACATAGAATACTATATTTTAAGTTTTTCTTCTGTTAGCCATCATAAAAATAACGGCCAACCAGTAAAGCTTTCTTTTCTTAAACAGGAAGTAGTTTAATGTCAGAATCTAAACACTTTGTTCTTCCTTGTCTTAGTCTACCTTTATTTTTGGTGTTGGCTGTGCTGGACTTTGTGATCAAGCGTATAACTAACACAAAATGGCAGTCTTGGTAAGTTGTCTTTTGTTTTGTTTTTATGACTAACTTACCCTTTGTATACAGTTTAAGGTATATTTGTTTTTGCTGATCAAAAACACAGATTGCCAAAGAAAGGTCTGTGGCAGAAAAAAAAAGGAAAACAAAATAAGCTTTGCAATAAAAGCATTTTTTATTGTATAGTTTACATCAGTATTCAAATTGGTATTTTGTTTCATGTCATTGGATAAATTTTACAAGATGATCAGTATTTTTTGTTCACCTGTTATTGGTGATCTCAGCTGATATTTTTACTTGTTTATACTTTTTGCTGTCTTAAAGTCATGATATACTTTTAAGTAATTAAAATTTGGGGACTTTGTATTCTTTTTCCAGAACTCCAGGATAAATTCCCAATGTGGTCAATTCACTTTGAAACGTCATCTATGCACTTTGTTTTTTCACCACACTGTGATCCTACTTCTTCTGACAGATATAAGGACAGGTAACATCTAAACAAACGTTATCAGCTAAAGTAAATACTTTACACAAAATATATCCTTCTTGGAGGTCTGTGTATATTTTATAATTTGTTAGGTGTACAAAAATATAAATGAAACTGAGCAGTCAAGCTTAAGCTGCAGATAATCTAAGAACATTAGATAAACATAACTGTGAGATACAAACTTTGTCCTGTCCTTTCAGGTCAGTCTCAAACAGTAACATCATCTCAAACAATAATCACAGTAGTTGGTGAGGATGTCATCTTACCATGCTACCTTGACTCTGCGTCAGACGCTGTTTCTAAGAGTCTGGAGTGGGGAAGACCTGACCTGGATCCCAGATTTGTCCATGTGTGGTTTGAGGGTCAAGACCATCTGGTTAATCAAAACCCATCTTACAAAGGAAGGACATCACTGTCCACTGAGAAACTGAAGCAGGGAGACCTTTCACTGAAACTCTCTCGAGTCAAACACTCTGATAATGGCAGATACAGATGCTTTTTTCCCTCAGAGTCCAAAGAATCTACCGTTGAACTTCTTGTTGGTAAGTGGACATTTTTCATTACACTGTGAGATACAGATGGATGACAAATAATTGTCCTGTAGTAAGGACACCCAATGACTTTATTATGCTGTTACGAATGTTTGAATGTAAGGGATGGAATCCGGTTGTGGATTTACAGGGAAGAGTCACTGTTAATATAAAGCTGTTTTATATGTGATCACCTTTATTCAGTGACTACACATTTCTATCCTGAGACAAAAATGAACACCTATGGGAGATTTTTTATCACTGAGTTAGACAGGGCTCCACAACCATCATCAAAACACCACATGACAGTATGTGTTATTTGGTGTAATAACTGAAGGTGTTTATTCCTCTAGTTTACGTCAGTGGAGTTCAGATGGTGCTTGGTGGCCGAACTCCTTGCTCGTTTTTCTTTTATCACACCCCAGTATTGCTACCCTTTATCAACTACACTGGAACATGTTTTGTTTTCGTCTCCAGTAACAGCTGAAGTAACAAAGCCTGCTGGATGTAAACTATTGGCAGGAGTAAATTATTGGAACCTCACATGGCTGTTCTCACGTTGTGGTTGAGTTACCAAGTATGTTACAATTAGAGGAAGTGAAGTATTGGTCAGCACTGAAAAAAGCAGCCAAAGTTTTACCGAACTTTTTTCCGCACTGATTAAGACATGTTTTACTGCTGATATCATTAATCAAATACACTGTTCTGTGAATGCATTGACACTTCTTATCTTTGCCATCCTCAGGTTCACTTTCCTTACCTACAGTAGCAGAAGTCAACATAAACAGGAGTGCAGTCGCTTTACAGTGTAAGTCTGCAGGCTGGTATCCAGAGCCTGAGTTGCTGTGGATGGACAGTGATGGAAACAGCCACTCTGCTGGACCTACAGAGACCCTCAGAGGTCCTGATGACCTCTATACTGTCAGCAGCAGAGTGACTGTGGAGAAGAGACACAGAAATACTGTCAACTGTATAGTCCAACAAAGGGATATCAACCAGAGCACAGAGACACAGATGCATGTTTCAGGTAATGTTTTCTTCTGAAATTTGATTCAGTCTTAAGATGTGTTATGTTACAACCTCTGATTAACAACTGATTGAAAACAATCTGAAGTGTAATATTTAAATGTTATAGTTAAATAAAGTCAGTTTTTCATAATTATTAAGACTTGCAAAGAAATTAAATGCAAATCTAAATTCATTTAAAATTTGATATAAGAAACATTTCTGTTTTCTTAAACTGAAAGAACAATTCTGGATAATTTATATAATGATAAATTCCAACTGTTACAAACTGACTTTGTCTGTATGGGGCATGAGAGGTGTAATACAAGGGCAATAGCACAAGCTGTTTATAAGCTCAGACTACAAACAATAAAGTGTGCTTCAAAATTTATTTAGCGGTTTTTTAAAATTCTTACAGTTTTACATGATTAAATTAAGTAGGAGTGGAAAAGGAAGCAAATTAATCTCCCACTAACTTCTAAATACCACGACTAAACTGTAAAATTAGCTTCCAAAGTACAAAACAAAGAAAGCAAAAACAGCACTAATGTGTCCCAGGACTCAGTAGCCAAAAGACAAAGAGAGTAACACACTTGCTGCTGGGGGGATTATGCTGCTCCACAAGTGATCTTGATGCTGCTCAGCTGTGTCAATCAGGTGTAGAAACCTGGAACAGAGAGCGAGGGAGAGAGCAACTCTCTTGCAGGAAGAGGCCAAAAGGTCAGTGGACGTAACACAAACCAATCCAGTATCTGACAGTTGATGAAGTTACTTCATAATTCATGTTTGGTGTTAAAGAAAACCACCCAGTGAGGCTGAGTCTTTCTGAACTGAAGAGGGAGGAGTTTTCCAGTCTGTGAAACATTGACTGGCTGTGATCTTCAGACCATCTGGTAGCAGTGCCTTAAAAATTGTCATGATTTTGAAGAGAAAATAATTTTTGTGGTCAGAAACAACTCTGAAAACCATTTTCAGTCAACACAGTTCATTTCTGCATCGAAATAACATCTGAGCTCATTAAACATAGATTGAAGAGAAGTGGGAAACTGTACTGCTGTTTTCAGCACACAGTCCAAAGTAATGTAAAGTGATGTATGTGGGGGCTTGGTAGCCTGGACATCTGTGAAAGCCAGCCAGTCGGTACATAATGATACATACTGGTTTTGGAGTAACATCGGCTGCCATCCAGAAGATGTCTCTGTCAGGGAAGGTCCTTCATGTTTCAACAGGTTGTCTTTGTGGTATTTCTTTTAAAGTATAGGCTCTAAGTGTCTCATAAAATGATTATCTGTTTTATTTACAATTTGAATGCACGTCTGAGCATTTTTGGAAGTTATTATGAATTAAATTATCTTGTCTTTTTAATTTTAGGTGATTGTGTTGCAGTTCCACCTTCTTCTGCCCTCCGTGTCAGTATTATTTTGGCAGTTTTTCTCATTTGTACTTGTACAACAGTCATTGTTCTGTGGATATGGAGACAAAACAAAATCAAAGGTAATCATATTGGTCTATCTGCTAGGTGTCACCAAATCTGTACTAATTCAAGTTTTTAACAACTAAAATCACCTTGATTGACAACTTAATCAAGGTGTGTGTAACACCTTTTCATCAGACAACTTTTACATAACTAACTCTGTACTTATACAGAGAAAAAGAGGCAAACTAAGGATGAAGCTGAGGAGAAAGAGAAAGAGCAGCTGTTGGCAGAAAACAAGAAGTCTGAAGAACTACAGCAGAAAGAGGAAGAGCTGAAAGACCTGGAGGAGCTGGTTAAAATACTGATTGAACAGGAAAACGAACTGAAGAAAGTGAAAAATGAACTCAAACAACAAAGGGATATGGTGGATGGTGAGGTGAAGGATATTGAAAACAAGCTTCAGTCAGTGGATAAGAACACAGAAAGTGACAGAGCAAAGGGATACATGGATCTGAAAGAAATAATAACAAAAAGCAAAAATAAATTACTAAAGAAAAAAGCAGCAAATTCAGAGCTGCAAGCAAACATTGAAAACCGTCTGCTTAGAACACAGCACATATATGATAAAATGACCCAAAGAAAACCGGAAGTCGAGAAACAACTGGCAGAGTTACAGAAACAGAAAGATGAGATTAAGAAGACACTTAATTTAGAGCAAAATCAGGAAACTTTAAACATTTAGAAAAATTCTCAAACCTCATGTAGAGAGGTTTGAAAAGTACTTCTTGTATCTGCTGATGGTGCGTACCGCCAGCCTGTCCTTCCATGATGGCTCATCTCATCCCCTTCTCCCCTTCTTTCTCAGGTGTCTGCTACCTGAGGTATTCACTAAGCACATCATCTGTTGTGGCCATCTTCCTGATGTACTCATGGATGTTTGTTGTCTCATCCTGGACGGTGGTTCTGACACTCATTAATGCACGGTCACCTTTCTTTGGTTTAGCGTACAGACTCAGGGTGATGGATTTGGGGTGAATCAGAATTAGAATAGTTTATTAATCCTTAATTAAACTGTGTGCGTACACCTTCTCCAAGATAATAAGAACAGTAACAGACTGAAATTAAATAATACAATATATAACAAAGTTACAAAATATAAGAAATAGCTCTAATATATGCAAATATACAGATTATAAATATCCAGAACATTACAGGGATTAAATATGTATGGTTTTACTCTAAACTGTAAAGTGTAACTGAAACTCTCCATGCATGGTAAAGAGCTTCCTTGTCTTGATGTCAGTGGCTTTTATCTCTGCCTTTGGCCAGCTTATTATCCCACGAGGGTGCCTGATCACGGGTCAGATACAGGGTGTAGGTGTTGATTGCCTGGATCTTCTTCTTCCTATTCAGCTGACTCTTCAGGTCTTACCTGACTCTCTGCAGGTATTTCACTGTTACAGCTTTCCTGGCAGCATCTTTGAGGTTCCCATGTGTATGGGCTCAAATTGTGGTCATAAATATTTTGTACTTGTTAATCAGAATGTGTAGTTGTGAGTTTTGTAACCTTCAAATGAAAATATATGAAAATATGATGTTTTTGCATCTATAAATTAGAATTTGTGTGTGTGTGTGTGTGTGTGTGTGTGTGTGTAAAAAGATTTGTGTTTGTAAAAAAATATTTACACAAGTTACAATTTTTTTTTGGTAAGGTCTGCTTACATATACAAAGCAAAAAAACTGTGTAAAACTCACGTTTCCCGGCTGCGTGTGAATTTCAACTTACAAGTACGAATTTTTACCCGATTTTTCTTCTTTTCTTCAATTTAAACTCCAGTTTAAATTTATAAAGTCATTTCCACCTCATGTTCTGTCAAATATTTACATCGTCTCCAAGATCCAACTGTGATAAACATTTTTCAGTCAGTGTGATTGATAATAATAGGACAAATGATCACCGATCAGTGTGTAATATGCAGTCAATGGAACTGACAGTCTGACAGTTGTATTAATGCCCACAGACTGACACAGTTAGAAACATGGAGACTAGATTTTACTCTGAGCTGACAATAAACCTGTGGTCCTGTGTAATATAAATATACACACACACACACACACACACACACACACACACACACACACACATACATATCCCCAACTAGCCATCCTCTCTGAGACTGATTCAAGACTTATGTTATTATTGGGTGATAGCATCTCAAAATACGATCACCCTCAACATCTTTTCAGATCCATTTCATGCAAAAATGGAGCAAAGTAAAAATCTGTGTCATTGTAACCCAGTGTTTAGTTAGTCTTTTGATATTGTGTGACATGCAGTTACATCTATTGGTTGTTTTGTTAGAACATGCCCTACAATAATTGCAAGTTTTACAATGTCACTGATTTACGACTGTTTCACGACAGTCAACTGGGGAGTAAACTCTGGTGGGAGGGGCTGTAAACTCACATGGCCTGTGGCAGTTGCAGAATAAGCTTGTGTGAGCCAGCCATGATATCTGTACAAGCAGTAGCCTTAAGATATTCACTATTCATTCTCCTGCTAGTGGTGGAGGAGACTTTTCTTATGGGGAAGAGGCCCTGCTGTCCTGCCGTCTTACTGGTGCCACTGAGAGAGGCTACATATTCTTCTGGAACATCGAGTTTTGGACCCAAGTAATCACAGACACGTTTCACAATTTATTCAGGGTCTGACAGCAGTCCACCATCTCTTCCAATATCTAATGCAAATTTCTGGATTGGAGCATGTATGTTCTTGAGAACTGACCGTGTCCTCCCCACACCAGGGGAAACCATAGGGTCCTGATGGATCGGAGATTAAAAAAAAAAAAAAAAAAACACTCCTGTGAGTTAGGCCAAATTCATCTGCCAAGACAGCAGCGTTTGCAAGAGACTCAACTTTTTGTTCATTTAAATAAAATACCACATGCTCTAGCGAAGATAGAAACGAAGATAGAAATGCCTTGAATCCGGATGCATGCATGTGTCCATGTCCGCTATCAGCAGTCCGTGATGGCATAGCTCCGTCACACATAAGCTGCAACAAAACTAGCAGCAGTTGAATTCTTAAAAGTATGTTGATCTGATCAGCTTCCTGCAGCAGGTTCAAAATTGCTCTTTTCAATTCATCTCTGTTTGATAATTTCTCATCACTAGTATCAGACATAAAGGTAAATCAACATGATCAGCAGCGAAAGCAAATGAATCTGTCCAAGCAAAATTAAACACTATTTTCCTAAAGTGTAAATTAATGTCAAGTGTTAACAAACCACTGGTGTATGATCTGTAATCAGAGCTGTGAAATGCAATTATACATGATAGCCTTTGACTTTATGATATTTGGAGCCAAAAAACTGTGAGGTGGCAGACCGTGGTTGAGTGGGACCCAAAATGCAGGACTCTTGCAATGAAAACATGTCTTTATTAACAGTGAAGGAAATAAAAGGCAAACAAAATTTCCCCTTGCGCTCCCGACTCCATCTTGTGTCTTATTCCCGCATCCGTGCTCCGTGTCTCCGCTCCCTGTGTACTATTAGCTCGCTGCCTCCTTGTTTCCTCCTCCTGGGAAACACACACACAGGCAGACGTTAATACAATTCCAAAAACTGCGGCAGACTCACACTTACTAACTTGCTGGGAAACTGACGGGTAGTCACACAATGATCCAGCGTCGGAGACAGCTCCACCACACTCCTAAGTAGCTCCTCCGACAAGGCTTGATCAGCTGCAGGTGTGAGTAATTTTCCTCTGCAGGTGTGGCCAGGCTCCTGGCTGACACACCCACGCACACCCACCTAGATACACAAACATGGAAACAGGAGACAGCAGCACCAAAAACACACATGTCCGTCACCCAGACCCAGGGCCCGTGACAAAAGGTTTAAATTAGTAAACATGTCACACACAAACAAACAATACTCAATACTTCATCAATATGAACTTTACATGTAAATTAAATGACCACACACAGCATTATTATTGTGCCCTTAAAAGGAACGATGGTTTTAACATCACTGGAAAATGTGTATTTGTAAACAAGTTTTCACATTAGGAAGAGTTTCATGAAATTTTTCTCCTTGTTCTGAATCAGTGTAAACTGTCAGATGTCCATTAACTCCTACTGTATCATCTGTAATCAGAGAGCTGTAAAATACAACTGTATATCAAAGGCTGTGATTTTATGACAGTTGGAGCAGATCCTTGTACCAAAGATCACACAGACGGTCAAAGTACACACTTCAACTTTTCAAGTTAAGCACAGCCGAAGATCCTGTGCAGCATTTTGAACGTAGGTGCAAACTCACTCAGACAAACAACTGGTAAGTGTATAAAGTTACGTAAATATGATTCTATTTTAATTTTAACTGTACTTCTTTTGTTGTAGTTCTAATTTGATGAAAGTAAATTTAAAACTAGTTCTCTTGATTTATACTGTTGTTTGAGTATTTGTTCACTAAGCTTTCATTAAATATAGAATGATATATTGTGTTTCTTCTGTTAGCCATGTAAAAACAACACTCTGAACCATTTTTTTCTTAATTGGGAAGCAGTTTGGATCTCTTTTTACTTGCTTGTCTTAATCTGCCTTTACTTTTTGCTGTTAATGTATCACCAGTGCTGGACTTTGTGATCAAGTGTATAATTATCACAAGACACCACACTCACACACAGCAAGAAAAAAAGACCAAATGAAAAGGGGAAAAAAGATTGCACCAAGGGGAAGATCTGTGGTTGCAACATATTTTCCCACAAACCTCAAATAGGAATGGAAATAACACTGCTGGGAAATGTTGCAATTAAAATAATTAGTGTTTCCCTGCTGACTTTGAATTGAAAAAAAGGCCTAGAGCTGTGACCCAAAAAAAGCAATTAAAAGGGGAGCCGTAAGACAAGAAAAACCTGTGCATCTATGTGCCTTAGTTAGCTACAATACCATGATAATATATTAGCTAGATACTGGATACTAGCGGTCTTATGATACAACATTTGCTGCCAACTGAGGATATTGCACGGAATATCACACATTGAGCAGTTTGCTTGTTTTTTTTTAGACTCTCTCCCGTTCGATCCTATCACTAAGTTATGTGGAATGATCTGTTTTATGTTGTAAATTGTTGCTGACTTGAGAGAAGTCATTACCAAATTCACATTTTTTTAAACAAGTGATCTCACAGACCTTATTTTAATTTTTATTGTTTTAATATTCTTTTCAATGCGGTACTTATTTATATTTACGCACTTAGAGTAGTAACCAGAATAGCACAAATACATTTGCACAATTTAAATTATGATAATTCACTGAATTTTTAACTGATATTTGACAAAATGCTTACTATTGAATATACAAACTTGATCTCGCAGTAATTTAATATTTAAGGTCAACTCACTCTGTGTAATCAGGTTTGAAGTATGTTCTTCTTACTGGTTCTTTTCTTTCTATTTCCAGAGCACCAGGATGTTTCCCCAGTATGGTCAGCTCATCTTGAAACCTCAGTTATGTTCTTTGTATTTTCACCACACTGTGATCCTGCTCCTTCTGATAGATCGGACAGGTAACTTCTACACAAACCTCCTCAACTAATTTGAATACTTTAAACTCAATATAAAGTTAAACAAGGTTTCAAGATATTTCATGATTTTGCACATATATATCAGCACAATAGAAATAAAATGAAACAATCAAGAGTCAGCTGCAAAGAATCCACAAACGTTAATGTGACTGTAAGATCCAAACTTTGTCCTGTGCTTTTCAGGTCAGTCTGAGACAGTAACACCATCTCAAACAATAATCACGTTAGTTGGTGAGGATGTCATCTTACCATGCCACCTGGAACCTCCATCAGATGCTGTTTCTGAGACTCTGGAGTGGGGGAGACCTGACCTGGATCCCAGATTTGTCCATGTGTGGTACGAGGGCCAAAACCATCTGGTTAATCAAAACCCATCTTACAAAGGAAGGACATCACTGTCCACTGAGAAACTGAAGCAGGGAGACCTTTCACTGAAACTCTCTAGAGTCAAACACTCTGATAATGGCAGATATAGATGCTTTTTTCCCTCAGAGCACAAAGAATCTATCATTGAACTTCTTGTTGGTAAGTGGACATTTTTCAGTACACTGTGAGATACAGATAGATGATAAATTAAAGAAAAAACTTTAATACACAGTAAGGTGATCCTTATAAAGATGTCTCATCATATGCTGTGAGGAGCATTTGGCTGTATAGTTACATGAACCTGTTGCAGTTAATATAAAGCTGTTTTAAGTAATCAACTTTATCCAGTCTTTGCTGTTTTTTATATTATTTTATCACACACCAGTCACTTTGTCCTTTACCAACTACAATGGTGCATGTATTGTTTGATTTTTGCATTATATAGCAGGAAATAAGAAGGTTGATCGTATGCAGGTTTTGAATATTTTTGAAAATAATTTATCTTAGTTTTCCATCTTCATCTTAATAGAGCTGTGTACACTATGACTTTGTGTGAAACTGGCAATAGCACCATGGCAGTTTCTTGAACTGTGACATTTTCTAGTAACAGTTCAACCTTTATTTTCCAGCTGGAAATAAACAATTTGCAGAAGTAAATTATTGTTAGAACATATAACTCTGCACAGTACGCTTGGAGTAAACCTTTATCCAAACTGATTAAAACATTTTTATTGCTGATATAATTGACCAGAAACACTGTGCTCTGTAAGAACATTCTTCTCTTTGGCATCCTCAGGCTCTCTTTCATTACCAACAATATCAGGAATCAACATAAACAACAGCAGGGTGGTGTTACAGTGTGAGTCTGCAGGCTGGTATCCAGAGCCTGAGCTGCTGTGGTTGGACGGTGAGGGAAACCTCCTCTCTGCTGGACCTACAGAGACCCTCAGAGGTCCTGATGACCTCTATACTGTCAGCAGCAGAGTGACTGTGGAGAAGAGACACAAAAACAGCTTCACGTGCAGAGTTCAGCAAAGGGATATGAAACAGAGCAGAGAGACACACATACATGTTTCAGGTAAAATTTATTTCATTTAATCTTTAGAAATATAAACAAAAGCAAAATTTGATTTTTTAAAAAATGCTATAGTTATTTGATTGCACTAAAAAGATCATTATCAAATCGTAAAACTGAAAAAAGGTGTTCCCAAATGGACACAAGCAACAATATTTAAAAATCTCTATAATTTAAAAAGAACCCAGTGGAACATCTGACAGTGGATGTTTGGATATATTTGATTTTTTTTAAAAAATACCAAAATACCTCCCTATGGAAGGGGTGTTTTTTTGTTTTGTTTTGTTTTTTCCACTCTGAAATATTGGCTGTGATCTGAAGACTCTATGTTATGTGTACCAGTTCAAGGATGAACCCAATCCAGAATGCTGAAGGCAGGAATCAAACAAGAACAGGGGAAGGGAAATCTGGAGAATATATAAAGTCCAAAACCAGAGAGTGAGTTAGGGAATACAGAACAAGAGAGCTCTGGGTAGGCCTGGAAACACTGGGAATACACAGCTAGCGCGACAAAACATTGAACAGATGGAGACAGACTGAACACTACGGACATACGGAGGTAGAGGGATGTGAAAAGAACACAACACACAGAATACAGCAGTTACCAAAATAAAACTAAATATAGCTAAATGTGCAGACAACTAACTTCCTAAATAAGTTTATTAATGTATTTATGAGTATTTATAGATAATCTATCGAAAAAGAAGTTGGCCGATAGTGAGTTACAGCTTTGGCAGCCTTTAAGTGACAGTTATAAATGTATTGTAAGACATCTGTTAAGCTATAGCAGCTGACTGATGTAACCCTGATATTCAGTGTTTATAAAACATCTAGTATGAAACTACTATGTGTAGTACATGTAGAGTTTATAGTATTATGTAGGGTATGTTAACCATCTACTTACCTTTTACCAATGATTTTGTATACCACTGAACATCCTGAAATGACTGGTTTGTAACTGATGCAGAGTAGTGTTTATAAATGATTAATCAATGAGTTTTAGAGCATGAAAACATAATTAATAAAAAGTGTTGTACATTAGCTTATTAATCATGAATGAAGTGTTTAAATCAGTGCTTGTAAACTATTAACTGATTATGAGAAATACTTTGTAGATGCTGTAGAGACAATTAAGTAACCATTAACTAATGCTTAACAGATGATTAACTAATGCTTAATAGTGTGCACTTATTATAAAGTGTTACCAACAAGACTTTTCTAGTCTATTTCAGCACTCAGAGCTCCTTTTACTACAGGGCTCATTCACCAAAACACAAGATGCAACAAAGCACTTTGTTTCACACTTGCGCACACGCTCACACTCCTAATGGGTGGAGGCAAAAATAACACTTTGACATGCAGACTGGAGTAGCCAGGGATTGAGCAACCAACATTGTGGTTGGTAGACGACCCTCCTAAGTCTCAGTTGCCCCAATTCGTATGTTCGTTAAGAATATGAAAAATATATATTTGAATTTCAAATCTACAGGAAACAACCTCCTCTGATTCCATACACTTATACAATTGTTTCTGGCATCATTTTTATTAACTCAGATATGAAAGTTTTTTTTCTCTTATTTGATTTTTTAGACATTATTTATAGAGTTATTTATCAAATATAAGTTGTAAATTATTTGTGCAAATTTTTTTTCTGTCGTAGTTACATTTTAAGTAGAGTCCCAGCATTTTGGGGAAACAGATTTTTGTATAAATGTAATCCCCTTGTCTTTTTCATTTCAGGTGATTGTGTTGCAGTTCCACATTTTCCTGCTGACCGTGTCAGCATTATCTTAGCAATTTGTCTCATATTAACTGCAGCAGCTATTTCTGTGTGGAAATGGAAACAAAACAGATCTAAAGGTATCTAACTCTGGTAACTCTTAACAATATAATGTGAATAAGCATTAGTGACCTTTCCAGTGTACCTACTGTATCATGATAGATGGAATTCATTTAAAAAGCCCCTGATCCTAGACGCATGGCCCAGAATCTATAGCAATGAAATGTAAAAAAAAATCTGTTTTGTTGAAGGGTAATTTCTAATATTCTTTATTTAATGTCCATAATCTTCTTTCAAGCCATATTAGAAATTAATTAAGTTATGTGACACGTTTTTTCTGCCAATTTCAACAAAATAACTATTTATGCATTTACACAGAGAGAAAGAGACACAAAGCAGAAGAGCTGCTCATGGCAGAAAGCAAGAAGTCTGAAGAATTACAGAAGAAAGATGAAGAACTGAAAGACCTGGGGGAGCTGATTAATATACTGATGAAACAACAGATTGACCTGAAAGAAGTGAAAAAAGAACTCGGAGATCAAAGCAATACATTTGCATCTGAGGTGGAGAACCTGCCCAAGCAGTTTCTGGAAGAGGATAAGAACACAGAAAAGGACAGAGCAAAGGGATACATGGATCTGAAAAGCATTATAATTAAAAGCAAAAACAAATTACTACAGGAAAGATTGGCGTATGAAGAGATGAAAACAAACATTGAAAGACATCTGATTAGCACGCAGCAAGCATGTAATAAAATGAGAAACATAAAAACAGAAGCAGAGAAACAGAAGGAAAACATAATTTTGCAACTGTCAGAGATACAGAAACAGAAAGAAACTACACTCAAAAAAATCTGTTGTTGGATGAACACAATTTAATCATGGCACCCAATTTGCACACAATTCAACCAAGTACAATAAACCATTTTCAATCATGTCAAACCAACACATTTGGCATTTGGTGGTTTAATGTAATCCGATTACGTTGGATCAACATAGTATACTTACATTGGTTTGAAGTGATTTATTTAAGTATATAGAGTGAAATGTGTTTTAATTCATTCTACACAGGTTAAAAACTTTTGGAAAACACAATTAAATCTTGTTGTTTGAACAACTACTTTGTTAATCAAGGCAATTACTGCAAGTCTTGCTTAATAAACCAATATGGGGGCTGATGATTTCACTCATTTCAATCGAATTATTTCAATTAGATTTGTTTTCATTTGTTACACATTTAGAAACCCACTACTTTACAAAAAAGTCACAATCAGATTATGATAACATTAACTTTATTAACTGCATTTAGTGGACAATATAAAAGCTTACCATTTTTGTACACCTGCAAGCATTATGCCACTCCAAAAGGTAAAACGTTAGAATACTTATTTACATAGGTAATATGTTGGAACCAAAGCTTCCACAACTAAAAACAGATGCAAAATTTGCTCAATATATCAACTGTATTTTAAAAATTAAACTAAAAGATAAAAAATACATCTCCCACTTGGCAAGTTAAAACATTTGACAAATTAGAATTACTATTGTGTGAATTTTGGAAAAAAAAAAAAAAAAAAAGAAATAATGTGGGGGCAATACAACAACAACAAAAATTCCATAAGTAAAATAATAAAAATATAAAAATAGATAGATAGATAGATAGAGAGAGAGAGAGAGAGAGAGAGAGAGAGAGAGAGATTAAAAAAAATTTAGGAAGTAAAACAAAAATAGAAACAGAAGGCTTAACATCAAATTAAATGACAGATGACAATTTTTTTTCAAATACAATTACTTGAAATGAAAATCTACATTTGTTTGGTGTATCTCATTGTAATAATTATTAGTTTGACCAATTTTTATATTTCCGTATTTATTTTTTAATTTTGGTTGCGGTCCTCCACAGCTAGCAATATAGTTTTGCTGTGTTTTAAAACATGCTAGCAAGCAAAATGGACACATTAAAATAATACAGTGAACTTAACAGGTGGCAGTGGTCTTAAACTTTACAGGCCCTTGACACATAAACACAACATAGTAACAGTGCAGCTAAAAATAACAATGAACATTGCTTGAGGAAAACCCCTCAATGAAGTTTCTGTAAAATGTTGACTTTGTTCTTTAAAGGAGGAAAAAAAAGAGGGGGGCACTAAAGCACTCCAATGATATCTTCATTCAACACATGACAGCATTATGGTATATGTGAATTAGTACCTATACTACAAACTTGAAATTAAATGAAAAATAATTAACAGAACAGTACTTCTGATCCATTTTGAGCCATCTATATAAAGACAAACAAAAATCATCTGCAGTGCTGTATAAAAGGTGAATTGCCCAACAGAGAGAATCCAAAAACTTTTAAAAAAAAAAAACATTTTTTAAATGAAAGAATACATAAACTCAAATGTTAACATTATATATTGGAAATCACCATTGCACCAATGAACCATTCAAGACCTATCAGTCATTTTCAGGTGCTCTCACCCCATAAGCTTGTTTTTCAGAAACTGTGCCTTTGAAGAGAGCTTTTGTCCATCAAGATTTAAAAGTATCTTCTGGAGGACTTCAAAGGTGCATTTAAGTTCTGGTGGGTAGCTCAGGTTCAAACAGTATATGAGTCCAAACAACAGAGCACATGCTTGTGCAATGTTACCCAAATCAGTGAGAGCCTCCACACCCTCAATCAGGACACCAATGTCCTCTGGGTCATCTTCAGGTTCAGCACCCTCCTTCTGGATGACGTACACCCCCATCACAGTTTGCTCCATGCAGCTTTTTGCCTCGCTGTCCGTATCCTATGTGAAAAAATATAAGACAAAGTAAAATTTAAGAGATTGTTTAAACAACTGTTTCTATGCTGTTCATAAAGTCCAAGAAGTCAAAGTAATAAACAGAAAATTACACACCACTAAAGTAGTTGTTAGTAATTACTCCAATACATAAATTATAAAATACACCTCTCATGTCAAAACAGGTGGCATAATTGACCTCTCTCCGGGCCCTCCCCCGAAAGGGCCATTGTCCAATTACATATTATAGCAACCGTTACTGTGTCTGACAAACATTAACCTCAAGCAAGATGGTGAAGCGGTGTGCCCACCGATACCCCGAAAGATCGTGTCTGGAGGAGTTGTGTTCTTTCCATTCACAAAGTCAAAAACAACGTGAATGGATTAAACAGTGTGGATGGCCCCACTCCCAGATAAATGTACCGAACATTATGAAGCATGTCTGCTTGCACATTTGGGTACCCTTTGGTGCGCAGAGGAAACCATTTGTTTGTCGGATGTAGCAAGAGTAACTTAGGGGGACAGGACTCGAGAAAAGGCTAATTCAGCTGCTAGAATAAAACAGGTATAGAAGTGTTAGTACAGTTGCATTTGAGGCAACGTCACAATTTGTATGAGAATGTTACAGTCAACATGCTGTCACAGTGACTCACCAAGTACTCCTTTATTAACTTCTCATAGTCTTCGTTTAGGTAGATGCATAAGGACTTCAAGATGCATGCTCGTCTGGTATGGATGTTGTCATGCTGGAGAGGAGGAGGAGATAATATGAGCCAAGACAAGGTTGTTTTTCTTAAAGCTAGGGTAACCAGTTAACTTGCATAATTATTCTTTAGGTTAGAACCTGGCATGCACCATTTGTTAAGCCAGACAAAATTGACAACTTCATCTCCAAATAAAAGTTATTTTTGCTGCCTATGACAAAGTCTACTCAATCCTAATACAAACCTTGGAGATGGCAAGCATGAGGCCTCTTATTTTCTTTCCAGGTGTCCCTCCTTTGCTCAGAAAGATTTCCATTAAGCGTGGCGCGTATTGGTCAAGCTCGGCAAAGAAAGTGGATAGCAGAGGCTTTGTGGTGATTCGCAAAAACTCCTTGTCAATCTGCAAAAGAGAACAAATACATTGATTAAAAACTCAACTGTATATTTCACTCACTTCACATCCAAGCTGACTAAAGCTGCTTTTAGAAGACCATGCAGACATCAGTGCTGTCATCGATGACGGCTTCTGAGAAGCTTTTGGTCAATTATAACATCTTAGCTGTGGCTGCAATATGCTGCCATCAGATGCTTTTCACAAAAGATTAAGCCATGACGGGATAAAGAAGGGTCTAGGGGCGGGCTGTGACGTGCAGGGTTGCGCATACAGCGTCAGACGGAAGAGACCGGTAAACAGTTCTATAAACATTCAAGCAATAACCTATAATCATTTCTAATATGACACACTAAATTAAAATCACTTTAGCTTTAAAAACTTCAATAAATACAGATATTAAGAAACCCTCAGAGGAAAGCGATCCACATGTTTGCGATACTGCTGTGATGTTTAACCATCGAGCGTGTTTTTGAGATTTATGCTGCTGCTCAAATTAACCCGTTAGTTACAAGCTGGAGAAAATGTGCAATGAGCTGTCTGTGGCGAGGAGCTGCAGTTAGGAAGGCAAGAGGCAGACGGACGCAGTGCCTGCTTTCAAACACGATGGAGAATAGTCCCGCTTTTCTTTCGGGACCACTCTAAATAATGGTAGCTTAGATTAAACTCCAGCTGTCTGACAAAGTGTGGAGGATTCTCCGTTTTAGCACAACGCCTGTCTGATCGGTCATACAGTCATGCCTCTGTTGCATTCACTGAACCCAGGAAAAGTCATAGCACTCAATTAGACTGATCCGTTCTGTGTAAAAAAACAAATAAAATAAATCACGGGTTGATAAACGTTTGTGGGTAAAGCTGAGAATGTCCTGGTCAGCCGAGGCCAGCACACATTCCATATGTCATCAGGAGACCTCCCTCTCTAGCGCAAAGACTTCATTCACAAGTCCAGCACTGAAGCAAAATTGCGGTAATATTACTATGAAGCTTGCAGGCACAGAATGCAGCAATATCTCGTTTCACCAAGGCATAGTGGCACATTTAGAAGACACACCATTGTGGGAATATTACTCTGATATGCCGCTACGTTGCGTCTTCTAAAAGAGGCTTAAAAAACAAATGCACAAATGTCTCTTCAACGTAGACCTGTAAAAAAGCAGACCAGACTACCTGTATAACAGTAGAGGTTTTGGTTTAAGTGTTAACAGAATGCCATCTGAGGCTGTATTTACAACATTTTATGACGAGGTAGGATCCGGATGATTCTTATGTCCTGAAAACCTAAATTAAATGGTACTTACTCTTTCACATTACTATTTTCAGGGATACAGGAACCAACAACAGATAGTACTTTTAGTTTTGGACTACAAAACATAAATTACATGCAACATCCAAATGCATTTTAACCACACTTGCCTCTCTCGCAGTGAACAGAGCTGGCCATCTGCTTTTGAAGTCTGCAACCATCGGCTGACCCTGAAGAACTTCTTGCCTTCTGTATGAGAAAGTCTTCTCCATTTTCGCACTCACAACAGAGTCATTATTTCTTTTAGTCAACTCAGAAAGAATTGCAACTCTTTCCTGTTCCAGACTTTCTGATGTCTGTCCTTTTGGATGCTGTGGACAATAGTTAACTTCAGCTCTTTTGGGTTTCTTCACATTGAAGGCTGCCTGACGGTTGTCACCAGACTTGTTTTTGATGGAGTTTATGGTCACCTCTGTACATCCAAGGCCTCTCAGTTTGGTGCGGAGGTTAGCCATTTTATATTTTAGGCTAATCTTCCACCCATAACAGCCATTGAAAGACCCCTGCTCTCTAAGGCAAGGATGCTTTTTCACAAGAGCTTCTGCAACATCAGTCAGATCACTGTCTGTTGGGTAGGCTTTGAATTTGTATATTTCTTCAGCCAGTCGTTCCAGAATTTGGGATTTCAGTTTTGGTGAAGGGTTCAATAGAGTTCCCCCATTGGCGCAGGCAGTGTTGGCCTTCTCGAGTTCAAATTCTGCCTCATAGCTAAATTGTGGTACAGTGAAGACACTTGGCCAAACCCAGTGCCTTGAGGATGGTGAAGAACCTGAAGATGAAATGGGCTCTGTATCATCTGTGTCAGCAGAGGAGATGGATACAGACTCTGTTGCTTGGCTTTGAGAAGTTCTTACATTTTCCTCCTGTGGGCTTTGCAAAAATATCACCTTAAGGGTGCCTTTGTCCTTTACTTCTGAGACATCTGACATATTCATGAACTCATTTCCAAAGTCCTCATCTTGATATTGAAGTCGAATATCTTGCTGCAATCCAAAACTTGTCTTTACTGTGTGGCACAAATCTTCAATTGAGACCGGTGTCCCTGCAGGAAGAATCAACTTCCTGGCATCATCTTCACCCAGGATTATCCGCAGTCTTAGGGGTGACGTCATTTTGAAGATCTGAAAAATATCAGCAATTCTTTTAGAAAAAGACACCGTTTGGCATATCAACAAGCAACAATTAGGGACCCTTGTGCACTTCTGTGTAACTTTAAAAATACAAGTTTTTTTGTTGTGAAAACAAAGCAGAAATACATTAAAGGTTAAAACACAATTTCTCTTATCTGTTTAGACTAGAATGTAAAAAGAGCTTTCTGAGGCTACATCAGCCCAGAGACATAAGCAGTAGAATGAATACTTTAATTCCAACTAAAAAAAAAAAAAAAAAAAAAAAAAAAAAAAACACAGCAAAAGAAGTTATGATGATGCTGCTGCAATACTGTAGAGGATGACAGACGCTGGCAGGTAATTACTTAATATATTGCAAAATTCACTGTACTTCAAAAGCAGATTTTTGGAAACAACAGGAATATCATCATCCATCCATCCATTATATATTCCGATTATCCTTAATATCATCATCCTGCAGTAAAGAACAAATGAGAGACGACGCATGCTATGTGTAAACATTATACACTTTCATAATTATATGGACCTGTCTTAAGTCTGGTGACAAGGTGAGGCAAGGGCACAAATGATTTGGTAAAATTTGGGTGGCTCAAACAAAGTTGTAGGGAAGGAATTATTTGCTGAAGACTATCTTGTGTTTATGAAAATGTTAACAGTGAAAACAATATGGTGGAATTAGAAATTCTGTAATACTTTAATCAACCAAAATTTAATTTTCAACAAATCTTTAGTTTTGTTTGATTTGTTGTGTTTTGAAATAAAAATCTTAGTTTTCTAATACATACATAAACAATTCATTTTAAAATAGTTTTATTTTCAACAGCTAACAGACCAAATCAAAAGCATGACAATTTCACAAATGCTATAGGGTAAGAAAAATAATAAAAATACTTACAAGTATTAATTTTGTTTTCCAAGAAAAGTCACAGATCTCTTTAGAGTAACCAGACGCAGTCCTCCAACAGAGTAGGCAGCTAAGGGATATTCATCAACCAGTTCCTCATGTGCAATGACAGCCACCTCCCTCACATGTGACGTCCTCAGTTCAAAAGCTCTAAAGTGCTCCCTATACCAAGCAGATATCTTTCTCACAAAAAAAATGCAACTTCCCTTCCAAAACACAGAGCTGCAAAATTTCAGCAAACTCAGGCAGACCAAATGACTCTCCATGGATAACAATCATTCCTTTGCTGTAGTTCATACCATTGTATGACACATTCTTCGCAATGTGAACATCAGTTTCATCTGGAAGCCTTTGGTTAAAAGCAGCTGCAATGTCACTTTGGAGCACATCAATAGGCACTGATGAAACATTAGTTACCACCAACTGTTTTTTCTCATCAGACATATGCAAATGGTGAGCAATGACAAGCTGGTGTTTTCTGGCAAGTGTGAGAGGTATGTTTTTAAAACAGTTGGTGTGGCGAGCAACCTGTTTAAAAAAAAACTATGCTTGGCCTCAAACCTCATTGTCCACTTATGAACGAGAGGTCCAAAGAGACGTATCATGACAGGATAGTGCTCTACAAAATGGTGTTTAGGAAGAATACGGCTGTTTGGAAAAAGTTCTTTGTATCTCTGCCGATGCTCTCTGATTTTGAACTCAAGATATGATATTGACTCATCACAGTGGATAGGGGCAACAACAAGTTCCACTATATCCTTGAGATCCAAAAAAACATGCCAGGCCTGTTCATCTTCAGGAACAAGGGGACCAATAATAAAAGGCAACAAGCGAAGCAGAGCCCAATTTTCGTGTGCATTCCCCCTATATGTTTTTCTTTGAGTAGGTATGTGGTATGACGTGAGGACGATTTGTCTTATCTCCCCATTTGTAGTCAAAATTTTGGATTGAACTGTTAAGTTTTTCTAAGGTGAAATACTTTTTGGAGATCAAAACAGCCAAGCATTCTGCTAGTTCTACAGGTATAATGCCCTCAAAAAAATCGTGTACTATATCTGGGGGAAAGCCTGCAATAACATCAAAATGAGAGAGACTTTTAGTCAAAACACAGTCACGTTTAACCCCACAACACAAGCTTGAGGTTTCCAATGCAGATTTTAAGTGAGCCAAATGGAGTTCACGTGTTCTACACTCAAAAACGTCTGCAGTCAAAAACTGAATTTCATTTTTCTTTGCGACACAGAATCTACATATGTGTTCCCCAGAAAAATTTTCAACAAAACCTGCAAGCCCGTGAGCAGCTAGGTTATCAGCTATTACACAATTTACAGTGCCTTTAACAAACTCATTCAACTGAGCAATAAACACACCGTGTTGCTCCAAGATCATAAGATCTTTTAACAGGGGTTCCAACACCTTTTCAAACCCAAATGTCTTTAAATCGTCACTTTTACAAAGAACAGCTAGGTAAATGGAGGAGAGTGCTGAATGAGAGCCTGGAGGCAAATTATCCAAGACCCAATAAAAACCACAAAGCTTGTGTTTTTTGCGTGAGGTTCCAAGAGGATTGCAAACCTCAAAATCATCAATGTAAAGTGTAATGGAGATTCTCAACACGTCAACAGCTAAAAAGCTATTGGTTCTAAGGTGCTTGCCATCTCGGAAAGACCTGTAAACACTCAGACCATTAGCCAAATTCTCACTTTTTTCTTGTCCTATATGTTGCTCAATCACTCTATCAAGTATGTGATTATGACTCAATAATTCTTGCAATAACTTTAATAAAGGAATGTACTGAAATGACTTTCGTTGATCAACAGATAAAATGTACTCAACAGGCTCTACGACCCTAAAGTTATGCTTATAGTATTGTTTTCTTTTAAATGAAGTTCCAAGAGGACCACACTTAGCTAAAATTTTTGATACAGGGTTAGAAATGCACACTGTATTGGCAAGCTCCTCAGCAACAGCCTGACCAATATGAAGGTTATGGCTCTTGAATACCTCTTCAACTGTTCGTTTTGTGATTGAAGTACAAGCAGAACTTAACAAAAAACTCAACTCCTCCACCAAGCCATCTACTGCTGTAGCTGGAATTTGAAATATATGTTCCAATTTTAACAATATCCCAGCTATTTTCTGTTCAACAAGATCTGTCAAATTTTCAGTGGAATGATTACTTCCTGACACCAACTCAGTTCCAACTTCAGGATCTAAAAAATCAGAGCAACTAGCACCTACACCTTCAGGGTCATCAGAATGTTGTGCTGAGTCAAAACACACCACTAAACCCACCTTGAAATCTTTAAGTGAATCTGAATGATGCTTGCTCTTTTTGTGTGAATAAAATGTACCAAAGATATTTGTCTTGAAAGAGCAGCCTGAAAATACACAAGTTACTGTCTCACTATTTCGTAAATGTGATCCAATATGTCCAAAATAATCTCTCTCTGTGGTAAGGTCACTGCAGTCACATAACTCGCACCTAAAAGTGACTGAACTGACAGCTGTCTGTTTAAAATGAGAAGAATGACATTTGTAAACATGTGTTTTTAGTCCACACCAAGTCTTAAATGTGCATGGACAATTTACATATATACAAAGATAACGCTGGCTGGGTCCATAATGGTGATGTAATCTACAGTGTTTCAATAATTTGTACCTACTACTCTCCCTGATGGAACAACGCTTGCACTGCCACATACAAGTCACTGAAAGAAAAAAAGAGAAGCCGTTTTAAGGATGGTTTTATTGGCACCTTTTTTTTCCACTTTGATTAAATCATAAAACTATCATAAAAAATGTATGATGGTAAAAACTTACCATGTATTAAAGAGGAGGCACAAACAATCAGAAAAAGGGGGCAGCTTTCTTTGTGATGTTACTATGGTAAAGAAAACAGACAAAATTATTTTATAAAAATTCCACAGTGGATTTTTTTTACTTTGTTGCAAATGTATAAAAAAATACAAATACATATAAATACCTCGTGCAATATAAAATTCACAGATAAATATCCAATCTGTTGCCAAATGTAATAGCAGTGTTTCACACTATGCAATAAAGATGCTGGTAGTTGCGGTAAAGGTCCGACAGGCAATTTTCAAAACTATCCGCCATTGCCTTTTCCTCTGACCTCGTGCTCATGCTCTTTTTCCCATGCACTAGCGTTCAAATCAATTCGAAGGATGCAGCCCCTGAATTTAGACACAGCTAATATTTAGCAACTCGCGCACGCTAGTTTAACTTGCATTACCGCGAAAAGCCGAATGCTTAAAAAAAGGAGAGAGAAAGAAAGAAGAAGAAATGCAAATGCTAATAAAAAAAAAGTGAAGAAAGACCATGTCTTGCAATAACCGTCAGTTAAAACCAAAGTGAATGCTAACAGAGCTAGGTAAAAGTTTAATGAGACAACCATACTAGCTTTAGCTAACTTCATTTACTTTGAAAGTGAATTACAAACGTGTTAGATATTGAACTAAACATATCAATAACCGCTAAAAACACTATAAGACTAACTGCAAAGACGGGTAACAAAAAAAAAAAGAAAAGCAATGAAGTGGAAATGCTAATAATAATATAAATATAGCCGGAGCGGATTAGAAATCAGGTATTAGACGGTACCGTCTAATACCTGATTTTCACTGTATTTGCTCCACTCCCGCTGTCTAATGACAAATTACACATTTGGAATTAAAACCATTGTTAAACAATTAACCAACGGAACAACTTCGTTTGACTAAGATATTTTCAGTTATTTATTACTTACCTGTATTGTGGAAGAATCCGCAGAGGGAAACGGCAGTTCACTGAACACATATAACTTTCTCCGCGTTCCCGCCTCTTCACTTCTGGGAAGTTTGAGCATGCGCACTAGGCATCGGTTTTAGAGTTGTTGATTTAAAATAATTACATTTAATTGAACTGAAGAATGCAAATCTAGTTCATTAAATTTTTTGTTATTTTATGTTAAACCAACAACTGATAATGATTTAAAAACCTAAACTCAATATGTTCATGTTAAATAGACAAATGTCTATTGAATTAATCAAACAACTGCCTTAGTTGACTTTTTTGAGTGTATTCATAAGAAATCAAATTTAGAGTCAAACCAGGAAACCTTAAACATTTAAATACTATGTACAACAGGTGCAATCGTGGCAGGGGTGATCGTGGCTCAAGAGTTGGGAGTTCGTCTTGTAATCGGAAGGTTGCTGGTTCGAGCCCCGGCTTGGACAGTCTCGGTCATTGTGTCCTTGGGCAAGACACTTCACCCGTTGCCTACTGGTGGTGATCAGAGGGCCCAGTAGCGCCAGTGTCCGGCAGCCTCGCCTCTGTCAGTGCGGCTGTGGCTACAATGTAGCTTGCCATCACCAGTGTGTGAATGGGTGGATGACTGAATGTGTAAAGCGCTTTGGGGTCCTTGGGGACTAGTTAAATCTCTAGCAAGAGCCATTTGCTCTTTTGATGAAAAGGCTTAACTGAATAAACATTTTTGCATTTTTCTGATGAGATTTTCTGAAGGCAGTTATTTTTTAAAAACTGTGCTATAATAGAGAAGAAATCAAAGTTTTCATCTTATCCAGATAAGATCTCATTTATTTCTGTGCTGCAGTTCAGCCATTCAGTCATGACTCAACACATAATGCACATCACATTACATCAAACGGTTCTTCAAAAAACAAAACTATACATTTCATAAACAAAACAAATAAAGTTACATACTATAAAGAATTCTGGCAACCATCAGTGCTACCTCTGGGCCTTCTTGTTTATAAACGAGTAAGCTGCTGATAAAATGAAGAATAGCCTGTATCCCTTTATTGGGTGAGAAAATCATGACATATAATTTTCTTAGGTCAGATAAAAAAGATCCTTACATGGCTGAATGGGCCAAACAGAGCATGATACAGATGTATAACATCACACACTCACACTGTTGAATTTGTCCTGGTTTATCATCAAGAGTAGAAAAACCTTGTGTCTGGGCACCTCTCGCCTTGATGGGATTTCTCAGTCTCTTTTGACTCTGGACACATAATCCTAAGGCAAAGTAAACCAACCATGGCACTTAACAAAAAATAGCAAAAGTTACAGTGGCCCTGAGAGGCCAAAAGGAATGCAGCTAAGAAAACACCAGCAAATAAAAACACCACAAAACACAACAGAAATCAAAAAAAGATTACAAAGAAAGAAAACAAATGGAAAAATGCAGCAAAAGCTAAAAGAATAAACAAATCAGTCAATAACTTGACAAACCTGATGCGGAAGTGTGGTGGTGGATAATTTTTTTGCAAAAACGGCTGAATACTCAAACAGCATGACGAAGAGTAATGTCAGGGTTCCTGGGTTGTGATCCAGGGTTTTCAGTTCATTCATGTTCACTGTTTATTTTCCACATGTTCTATGTGTCAGATTATGTACAGCTGTGTTCTCATCGTCAGTCAGTCCGTCCGTCAGAACTCACGTTCTACTTGCTTTAAAAGCCTCTACTTTAGAATGCACACCGTTCAAAGATTGTCTTACCTAAAGGAGATATTATGATTTTGTAGATAATTAATGCCACAATACCCACAAATAGAACAATCTGAAAAACGTACACAGGATGTGAATGCTGTCTAAACACTGGCAGAAAGCTGTGGAGGACAGGAGGGCCATGATGCTCATCTGAATATCATTTTTATGGTCCTCCACAAACATCAGGATCATTTACACTAATGATAATGTTAGTGCAGTTATATTGCTGCCTAAGCTACTTCTATCAGTGGTGTGGAGCTAAATGGATGTTTGTTATAAGGAGAAACAAGCAGAAAAATAGTAGTTTATTCGGATTAAACCTGTGTTATAATCCTGCATCTTATCACACATGTGATTTCCATGTGTGAAAACTGCAAGTGTCCAGAGTCAAGACGGACTGAGAAATCCACTGCTGCAGATCATCTGTGGTGTCTTTGAAGGAGAGATGATGAGATGGAGGCTTTACATCCCTGATGATACATCAGGACAAACTCAGCAGTGTGTGAGGAAGAGAAGGAGGAAGAAGAGCAACAGCTGAGAGATGCAGAGAATAGATGGGCTATTCTCACTTTGTAAAGGACTGTTAAAAAAGGGACAGCTATTTATCTGACCTGAATCCATCTTTATAGTTAATGTTAAAATAATTTTATCATTAAAGTGTTTTCAGTGTGGGAGAAAGTACTCAGGTCATTCACATAAAAAGTATAAAAGGCAATTAGAGTTCTGTATTCAGAAACCTAAAGTATGTATCAGCAGCAGAATATAACTGATTATAAATGCCAGTATTTTTTTTTTCAGGTAAATGAAACATGTTGTATTTTGGATTAGTAGTACAGTGGTCCCTCGTTTATCGCGAGAGTTACGTTCTAAAAATAACCTGCGATGGATGCGAAATAGCCATCTCGATTTTTTTTACAATTATAATAGATGTTTTAAGGCTGTAAAACCCCTCACTACATACTTTATGCACTTTTCTCAGCCAGGCATCAACATTTTCATACTTTTCTCTTTTGTTTAAACACTTTCAAAATTCAAACCTTCGTAGAAAAATAAGTCCAGTATTATAGAATGAAACCAAAGATCAAACCCTATTTTCAGGTCCAGAACATGAGAATAGAGCAGCTGCGAGAGAATTCAACATTAATGAATCAATGGTACGGAAGTAGAGAAAGCAAGAAAAATGAGTGAAGTAAAGTTTGACTAATCTGACTGTTTTGTTTTGCTTAATGCGCCTTATGGTCCCAAAAATACGGTAACTTCTACCTTCCTTTAGCATGTCCAGAAGTCCAACTTTTTGTGTGAAGGGCAGCATCTTCCTCTGCCTTCTGGGTAATACCACAGGTGCCTTTGATGGTGCAAAACCTTTCATCGACATTGTTGTGTTTGTTGGAGAGAAAACTTACAAACATACAGTACAACACTTCAGAGTCGCACTTCTAGCGATCAAAGATTTATGTAAATTTGACAAACTGACCCAAAACGCTGTTTACGTGTGGACGAAAGGCCCAAACACATAGGAAAAGCCGCATTTTCAAAAATACCTGTGCACGTGTGTACGTAGCCTCAGTGTCGTCCTCTGGGTGGAGCATTCATCTCTCCCTTAAAAGCCACACCTGATGCTGGTTATCCCAGCAGTATTTAGTCCAGCCGTGGCAACTGTTCTTCGTGGAAACATCTGCTGACAAGATTGCCATACAGTAGTGGTGTGCGATACTGCATATTTTTTTATTATTGTGGCTGGTCTGTGATGCCACAGCAGCTGAGATGGACTCATGTGCACGGCATCTACAACCACGCCTCGCCTGCTTAAAACTTGTGCTCTGTTCTGTGTTGTTGTTGGTGGTGATGTGTATAGCTGGCAGCATGAGAGCTGCAGCCACTGAATGTGCTGTTACAGCAACTGTGTGATTATTGTAAGAATAAATGACGATACCAAGCATGAAAATGCCAACGGGTCTGCCGTGGTGGTTTAGTTGTCTTTTTTTTATTTATTTCTTTTTTTTATAAAAATCATACAATAAAGTGTGCAAACCAGTGAACAAATTAAAACAAGCACTGTTGAGGAACTATAATACAAGATTTACAATTAAAATTCTCAACAACAAAAACAACTGGTAAATATATAAATATATGTAAAGAACTTAACAGCCCCCAAAGCGTCTAAGACACGTCATGTGACAGTACCACATCTAAACAAATGGTGTGGGGCAAAGTGTGCCTGCTCTGCGCTGACACAGGAGTGGCCTTGCTGTTTCATTTTTTGCATAAAGTACAAACAAAGGCAGAAGTTAAAGTAAAGAATCGATCTCACCAGGCTAGTGTCAATCCGATACCGACTTGGTATTGATATAATCGATATTTGGATCAATCCGCCCACCACTACTATACGGATCACTGCTTCACTTCACTATAGATATCATCACTTCCAACACATAATCATCCCAAAATGTAACATACGATGCCATGTGACAAATCATCGGTATGTTACGCTTTCAGCCACCCAATCCGTCTGTATGTTACGCATGAGAAACATGAGAACCGTTTGGAATGAATCTACACATGTACATTTATTTTACTTTCTCATCATTAATCACTTTGGAAAACACAATCTAATCCGATTAATACTTTAGTTAACCCTTTAAGACCTATCATAGAACCAAGTCCGCCAGAGCTTATCTTTATATTTTTACATGATGTATCATCTTGATGCATGCTCAATCATCCAGGTAAGTAAATCTCCAAATGTTGATTCTGTTCATCTGGACATAGCATTTTGTGGGAGAAACGTTTCGTCACTTATCCAAGTGACTTCTTCAGTCTAAGCTGACTGCAGGTTTCCCCAGTTGGAGCAGTTGAGATGCATTTTTTCTAAACACCGGGTCTCTGTGCTTTTAACCCTTTAAGACCTACCATAGAACCAAGTCCGCCAGAGCTTATATTATATTTTTACATGCTGTGGAGCCATTTTTGGGAGTATTTCAAGTTGCTATACATCAATACAACCATTATAGCCCAAATTTTAATAATATGTCTGCATTGAGTGCATAGTAATTACACAAATTGCAAAAAAGTGCAATAAACTACAAAAAAATTGAAAATCGTTTTTGTTTTTTTAACATATATTTCTAGTTAGAGAAATTTAAGAGGCTTATCCCTCAAAACTGTAAATACAAAAAAGTTGCACAAACTAGTTTCCCACCACAGGAAATTTATTTGAAGTGTCTTCATAGTTTTACTTTTGAAATACACCAATTTTTATATACTGCAGGAAAAACGAAAATAAATATTATAGTGCAAATTTGCAAAAAAGCAGCATATGCATCAAAATAAACCATTTCCAGCAGTGCAATTTGAGTTCTAAGCATCCCAGAAACGACACAGAAAGTCATAAAGTCAAAGATAACTTTTAAAAACACTAGTATAGGCTCTGAGGCCCTGACAGTAAAAAAAACTACATTTCCGCGAAAATGACGTCACTTCCGGTTTCGGGCAGGTAATGGCGGACATGCGAAAGTTCGCGCTGACGTCTATTCCAACCTAGGAAGTGTTATGAACAGCTGATCGGATCGGCAAAGCGTGTTTCTGGAATATTATGTTTTTGTTGCTGCAAGCGCTTTTTATGCAGTTTTTGCAAAGCTATATGTGGAAGAAAACCGTGACCTAGGACAAGCTGATGGCATAAGATGTAAGTACAACTTCTCCAGTTTCATATGCAAAAAAAATTATTGCGCTAGCTTACGTGGTTGCAGTGATAGAGGGATTTAAAAATAGATACGCAAATCGTAGCGGGGGCGCTACGCTCGGCTCTAAAGGGTTAAACCCCAAAACGCGCTGGTCCACCCCAAGGATCGGGTCCCCCGACACAAACAGAGTAACATAGTGTACGCTGTTAAGTGGCAGGAAGATTGCCAGGATTTATACATCCAGGAAACCAAACAACCTTTGGTGAAGCGGATGGCACGACACAGAAGAGCTACCTCGTCAGGCCAGGACTCTGGAGTCTATTTACACCTACAGGCCAGTGGACACTCTTTCAATGATGAGGATGTACACATCCTGGACAGGGAAGAACGCTGGTTTGAGCGCGGAGTCAAGGAGGCCAATGTTAGGGTTCAATGTTGAGAGAAGGAATCCATAAATAACCACAGATCCAGGCGTGTGCAATTTAGACGGCATTTTAATGAACACATGTGTGAGTTCAACAACCCAATCAGTATTGAACTGTCTTTACCATATTCAGACAACTGTTTTATAGGGTTAAGATAGTACAGCCCCCTCTTCTGTTGCTAGGCAGATTTAAACAAAGCATACGTCACTCCAAAACCACAATGACTCTTAACATAGTCTAAAACAGAACATCTTCTTCGGGTCGACGCCAAGCGCTTCCTGTCTCCATCCTGCCCAGGCTTATCTTCCTGGAACATCAGGTGCACTTCCTGTACAAAATGTCACTCATGCACAACTTTGCAGTCATAAACTCTTACCTACTAAATGAGTCTATCTGTGTGTGCGTACACGTGCGAGGGCGCGTGCATGCTGTGTACTGCGTACGTGTCATGACCTCTCTCACTATATGTGTCTGTATGTGTGTGTCTCGCCCTTAAATGCTCTCACATCTCACCCGTTACACTTCTGACCTTTCACCAGAACAGAGGCTCATCCTTACATATAATAACCTAACTGGAAATATATATGTAATCTACTGAATAAATGTTTTAATCAAAAGCCTCTACTAACAGCTTAATACAGTTTCCTGTCCCACTCACAGTACTTGCATTCAGAGTCTGCTTTCAGTTTCACTTCTGCAAAAGCCTGCAACTTCAAACACATGTAACTTCCTGTCCCTGCAGTCTACACAGAAACATTTAAGATTATCGAAGCATTAGAAAAGCATTTAAAATTATAGATTCAACTCAACAATTTAAAATGGTTCTTCTTGGACTTGTAATAAAGACTAATATAATACCCATATATTTGAACATCTGAATGCCTCTGAATGCAACATCACTATTAACATGAAATGGTAATGATGATTATAAAAATAGCAGCAAATAATAGCAGTAAAATATTTCTATTCTCAATACCATTTACGTGAAAAGGGAAAGACCATCTCTGAATCGAGGAGGGGGCCTAAGGGTACATCTGTCACCATCTTACAATGCTGTGATTGCAGCCATTCCCCAACTCTCTGTGAATGGGACTCATGTTCCATTTTGGGAGTATTTCAAGTTGCTATACATCACTACAACTGTTACAGTCCAAATCTTAATAATATGTATGCATTAACTACATAAATTGCAAAAAAGTGCAATAAACTACAAAAAAATAGAAAAAATTTTTTTTTTAACATCTATTTCTAATTAGAGAAATTCAAGAAGTTTATCTCTCTAAACTGTAAATACAAAAAAAGTTCCACAAAATAGTTTCCAACCTCAAATTTATTTTGAGTGTCTTCATAGTTTTATTTTTGAGATACACCAATTTTTATATACTGCAGGAAAAATGAAAATAAATATTATCATGCAAATTTGCATAAAAAACAGCATATGCATCAAAATAAACTATTTCCAGCAGTGCAATTTGAGTTCTAAGCATCCCAGAAATGATACAGAAAAGCATGAAGTCAAACGTGACTTTTAAAAACACTATATGTATGTATGGGCTTATAAGGCCCTGAGGGTAAAAAACGTAGGAAATGTTATGAACAGCTGATTGGATCAGCAAAGCATGTTTCTGGAATATTATGTTTTTGTTGCTGCAAGTGCTTTTTATGCAATTTTTGCAAAGCTATGTGTGGAAGGAAACTGTGACCTAGGACAAGCTGATGGCATAAGATTTAAGTACACGGCTGCAACATCGTTTACCACCGGGAGCGTCATGATATTGGATTCCATCCACAATCCGGTGCATATCATAGGGACTCGGAACACTACCTTTCATGTTCTATGGCAGAGGTTCCCAAAGTGTGGGGCCCGCCCCTAGGGGGGCGCAGAGCCATTGCAGGGGGGGCGCGGTATGAAAAGAAAAAAAAAAAAGAGCGCTTGGACACTGGACAGGTTTTTGACGGGGCTCCCACATAAACGCAAAGCAGGAGATGAAGCATCGCCAAATATGTTTCCAAACCAACTTCCTTCTAAGCCAAAGACAGGAAAATATGGTGAAGCATATCTTCCCTTTGGCTTCACCTGCACAAGTGCCAAGGTAGGTCTCCCCTGCAAAATTAGTTTCCCTGCGTTGGGAGCACGCGCTGATTTTTAGTTCACAAACACTTCTTGTAATAACTAACTACTCCTGACATTTTGGACATGTTAGCTCTTTATGCAGTAAAGTTACAGTGGGATACAACTAATATCAGGCTGATCCTGCCACGATTTGTTCCCCCCGGTTCAAATCACGGACAAACAGTATCCCACAGTTGTTTATGTTTTTGAACCTATTTTGCACAGAGAGACATTTTTTGAAAAATGTATTGACAGCAATGTTGAATATTATTACACAGGAAAAAAAACAACTACACGTAAAATAATCACACCGTGACGCCTCTGCCTTTCTAAATGGAGGGACAGTAACTGCGTGTGTATATGTAAGCGTGTAAAACCTGCAGACAGATTAACAGTAACAGTATTTTGTCTCTATCTGCCATTCTGCAATTCATCTCATGTAAACAATAACGTGGCGCACAGCGTGACGTGAAAAGAGGCACATACCTTTGACGTTGCGTGACGAACTCTGTATTCCTCGTCCACACGTAAACGCAAAAAAGGAGTTTTAAAAAATCCGTTTTCGGTGAATCGCAACGCCGTTTACGTGTTGACGAAAGGCCCAAACGCATAGAAACAGCTGAGTTTTCAAAAATACCCGTGTAGGTGTGGACGTAGCGTAAAAGAGTTAGTAGTATATTTTATTACTACCTGTAATTTATTGCAGATTACTTGTATTTGCTTAATTGTTTACTAAATGTTTGAGGTGTTAAATAAACCGCAATGGAATTCGTAAACAAAATATGGGTGTGTGTGTTTGGAGGATGTGTTTGTGCGGTGGGGGGGGGGGGGGGGGGTTAGGTGGTGGGGGGCGCGAACATTTTCCTTGTAAAAAAGGGGGGCCTGGCAAAAAAAGTTTGGGAACCACTGTTCTATGGGTTGCCCCGGGACGTGATGAATCGTTAGTATGTTATGCATTTGGAATGAGAATAATCTCCATGACTCAGTTGCTGGACTCACCTGCTGCAATCTCCACCTCAGCACCAGTAGGGTCCCCGTTCCCAGATTTAGACTCTAGTTTCATCCACAGCATAAGCTTTTCATAGTCATGATCTTCTCTTCACATAAGTAGAGCTCCCTAGTTCATGTGTATTTTCCCACAGTAAGATTCACAGTCATAGCTTATGCTTTATATGTATAAGCCATGTATTTTTGTCTCTAGGATTCAGAGTCACAGCATCCTTAGCCCTTGTCATAGTTAAATCGTCCTCATAGTTAATAGTTTCACAGTGTCTAGTCCCCTGTATATATTCCCTGGCCATGCACCTGTGTTAGTTATACACCTGTTTTCACTGTCACATGTATATAGCTTGCATTACCTCAACCACCACTGTATCTATTGCTCACATGTGTAAATAAACTCTTCTCATGCATCTCTGTGTTCTGGTTGAATCTGATCTTTGGGTCCATTTCGTGTCTGTTCACTGTAACATATTTTTTCTTTGAGATAAAAAAGATATAAAGTGATATGAAACAGAAATAATTGCACCTTGAATGTTTGCTGAAGCGCAGTATTTGGAACAGAGTTAAATTTCATATTGTGATTACTACTACTACTGTGATTTTCTAATTAAATACATAAAATTTATTAATACAATCAATGTAATGTTGAACATATTATATATACATTATATTACCAAACCTTGGTTGTCATTGGTCTCATGAAGCATATTAACCCACTGAGACACGTTCAAGAGAAGCAGAGGGTTCATTAATGTTGTGAGGGAAGAAAGATGCAAGGCAATCCGTGTTTTAATCACATAATTCATAAAATACATGCATGCTACTAACTCATTAACTATTTATTGTTAGCTTGTAATGTTTGGATATGGTCTATTCTCATTTTCACATGTCCCCAGCAACAGTTTTTGCTCCTTTTTCTTTTCTTTTAGCTTTTGCAGCTTTTTTTTTTTTACATATGCATTTTCTTTTTTTTTTCTATTTTGTGTTCTTTTTTCAGTTTCCTTTGTGTGCAGTCCATTTGGCCATTCAGGGCCACCATACACAATATGGGGCAAGCAGTAATCCTAATAAATAACATACGTACAGAATAAAATACACAACAATATACAGTAATGAAATGTGCATTACGTTCAGAGCTTAAAAAGAGAAATATATCGGTGCAAAAATAAAAGGACCTAATGAGATAAGGTCAAGTACTGGTAGAAGACGGTCAAGGGCTTCTGCTTCAAGTTGAGGCTTCTGAGTAGAGAGTGGAGATGCTGCTGGGCCTTCCTTGCAACCTCTAAAGTGTACTTAACCTACAGAGAAAGTCAGAGAAGTGACTGTGGAGAACCAACAATGCAGCTCTCAGCCTGCCTCCAAAATCACCACTGCACACGCTCTTTTCTTAACATGATAGGAGGCATAAATGGTAAATGGCCTGTATTAAATGGCACTTTACTTAGTCCCTAAGGAATCCAAAGCACTTTACACTACATGCAGTCATCCACCCATTCACACACAGGTGATGGCAAGCTACATTGTAGCCACAGCCGCCCTGGGGCGCACTGACAGAGGCGAGGCTGCCGGACACTGGCAGTAGGCAACGGGTAAACTGCCAACTCTTGAGCCACAATAGCACAGAGTACTAAAACAGAACGATGCATGTCTTGGAGTATGCAAAAGTGTTCAAATAATTATTCACACATTATAAAATAGCTGTTAATGAACACGCGTGGATACATGATGTTATCTTATAGATATATTTCTCTTTTTCTTTTATTATAAAAAAAAAGTTTTATTTTTATTTATTGCCTTTAGAGAGCAGGTGACCTCTAAAGGTCCTCTAAATTGGACCGCTAAATTGTATTCTATATATATTCTAATGTCTTAAGCCACAGTTATATCTGTCACATTGCATATCTACTTCAGGTTAAGCGAACATCCAATGGTTATATTCACAATAACCACAGTATCTACCAGCATCTAAAGTAAAACTGTATTGTGGTATAACTGCTAAACTATAGTAAACCACTACCTTAAAAAACAAAAATTGAAGCTCTAACAGGAAGGCATGTATAAGTTTGAAATGTTGAAACAGTTTAAGAATAGTAATTCTAAATGTTTGTTGCATTTCAAGGTTTCTTTTTTGTTTGTTTTTGTCTTGATGTGTCATAAATTCATAAATATATCTGACAAATATGCTGTTTTCCATATTCCATTGTATAAACTGAATCTGAATATCTATTTTTATTATGTTTCTAATTAATACATGTACATGTCTTCTAAATGTATAACTAATAGGTCCACATAATACAGGCACAAATAAAGAGACACATGGGCTAAAAAATAATTTTATACAGGACAGTGTATTACATGCCCAATATAAGAAAACTGGCCATAGAAGTTACAAAAAGTTATGCAACTGCTCTTCCAGAAGTCACATGTATTGCAACTGAAGTCAAAGAGTCAAACATAAATGCAGCTGCCAGTATAATATATGAAGATATCGCCTAATAACACCATTAGTAATTAACATCATAAAAATGACTCTTTGCTGTAGTTACATAGCACTTAAAGTTGACCTTTGCAAATTGAGTCTTCTATAATATTCACTCATTATTTGTTGGACACTATTAAGTGCATGCCCTGCCTTTTGTATGCAAGAGTCAGAAAGATTAAAAAATTAAAAACAAATGGCAAATAATTATCAAATACCTGTTAACTAAAACACACATGGCTTTGTTATGTTTTGCTACGGTGGAATTTTAGATAAACTTAATCTTTAATCACTTCTTTCTTCTTTCTTTTTTTTCATTTCAGACATCTGCCAGTACACATGTTCAACTCAAACTCATCTGTATTGACAGCTGCACTTGTAATAGCAGCTAACAACAGTGTCCATATTGAAAAGTTCAAAGTTGATGGCTTAAGAGCAACGAATCTTGAATAGATAAAAGTAAATGCTAAAGCAACATGAAAAGCATCAAAATCAGCAATCTATTCAACCATCACTTGGATGGATCATTTCAGAATGGTTTAGAAGCGCATCATAGTGCAGAATCAGCACTTTTAATCATGTTCAGTGATCTTTTATTAATTGTAGATTCATACTTCAAAGGTACTTAATTGAACCGCAGTCCTAGCTGTGATGTTGAGTGTAGAAAAATTGTATGCCTTTCAATTTTGTTAAAAGCTCTGAACAACACCTTTGGTAATAAGCCTGGTGGGTTATATTTGACAATATCTTTACATTTAAGAAAGAAAATGCTGATGTCAGAGCTAGTTTTTACCCACTGAGGCTCTTAGGATAAATCATCATATCCAAATGCCTGTGCATTTTGGATTTGATTGTAATATTTTATTTGTTTCAGTCATTAAATTGCTTCTGGTTGTACCAAGAAGTTAAAGAAGAGAGTAATTTGGATCTTTGACCTAGCTTCCTGTAAACTTTGGAACAGCCTGGCCTCACATTAGGACCTCACCAACAATCAGTAACACCTTTCAAAACCTGTTTCAACACTAATTTTCATTCCTTGGCATTCAATTTAGGCTGAGCCTTCACATTACTTTTTAGGTTTTTCTTGCGGTTATGTGTATTGTGTTGTTGTTATTGCTTTCATGATATAGTTGAACAGTATTTTGGTCAGTATTGTTTTTTTGTGCTCATAAATGAACTGACTTGACTTGGCACTGGATATTTTAATGTATTTTTTTATTCACTGTCAATTGATAACAATCATCATCTGGAGGAGCTTTCTTACTAATTGCACTTCCCCAGCAAGTGGGGTACACCCTGAATAGCTTTGTGTCTATTTCAGCACTAATGTTTATAATGCGCTTTGTGTCCCATTGTCAGTGAACAATCAAGCAAATCAAAAATATAAAATGTCAAATGTCAAATACAGAACACTATAAATGATGATATCATGATTATGATCATATTTGAAGATATATATTTTTCTATAAGTTATAGAAAAATATAGTTTTCCTATATGGCTTTCCTAAATAAAGTAACAATAGTAATAATAATAATAATAATAAAATGTAAAATGAGTACCTCATTTCTTTTTCTGTTTTGTCTCATTGTTGTAGGTATCCATTTGTAGATGAGTTACCTGAGCATTTTTATACACTGAAACAGATAAAAAAAGTTTTGACATAAGTAGTGTGTGGTGACAGAAAGATAACTTACTCACGTAAAAGCACTCTATCTTGGTGCTACTGTGTTACAGCCTCCTAATTTTACAATTAGTTCACTGAGACTCAAAACTATGCAGGAGAGATGAGTATAGGATTATTATATTTTTACTTAAGTTCTATTTGAGTTCTATAAACACAAACACTCTTACAAACACCTTTACAATACTCACCAAAAAGACTCAAAAACAAGAAAAACTTCCACAAATCTACTACAAACTGGACCTTGGAACAATATGCTTATTCGCACACCTCAGTCACATGGTCACTGAACACATCTACATTATGCTATATTTGCACATTTTACACCTTGCACATGTCTTCAGCTTATCTTGTCTACTAAAACCTGACCATAACCTGAACCTGGTATTCAATACCTACTGCACAATCATCTCACTTTACTCCAATTGCACATGACCATTTTGTATTGTCTGTTGTCCTGTCTGTGTTTATTGTACATAGTTAGTGGCAGTATCTTTTTATCGTTTTAATTTTACTTAAATTTAGCGAGTTGTTATTTATTAATCATTTCTAGTTTTTATATCTCTTGGAGATATATTTTCAGTGTCGAGAAGGTTACTTTTAAAATGTATTCCACTACAGATTACAGAATACATGCTCGAAAATATATTCTGTAACGTATTCTGTTACATTACTCAAAGAGAGTAACATATTCTGAAAACTTTGGATTACTTAATATATTATCATGCTTTTTACAACTATATGAATGTACTATTGCTGTGTGATTTATTACTATTAGTGAAGGATACTCGCCATACCAATAACAACTAGATCTTTAAATCTTAATATAAAATGAGTAACAGTAGGGTGGACATTAGGTAAGGCTGCACTTTTTGCAGCGATCTCGTATAGAAAACTATTCCGCGCATGTATAAAACAGGTCCGCGGCTCCGAACCGTACTAAAGGGACCTCTGGCTAATACGTCGGGTTCCGTGTCGGGCTCATAGCCAAAAACTAGCTTTACTTTGTTGTCTGGGTCAACTTTGCTAGTGGGAGACAGAGAGAGGCGTTGAAAGGCTGCTCCAACAGACCTTATTGTTTCGGAGTAAAACACGAACACAGTGTACAGTCGAGTCTTAATAATTACTTACAACTGGGCTACACTGCCCATGAGGCTACATTCTTTAGGGCTATGCCTGTAACACTCCGCCTATTGCCTTCATATTGAATAATAAAAAAGTTTAAAAAAATTCTTCACATCATTATGCGGGCCGCAAGTAGGGGTGACATGGGCCGCGAGATTGAGACATTAGGTATTAGAGCCTCTTAATTTGTGTTTTGTTTGGGTTTCCACCTGCGTGGAATTACCAAAAATAGAGAGGGGACAGCCTAACATATGAAACAGGAAAAGACCGCCATGTAATCCCTTTATTTCAACAAAGTAACTGTATTCTGAATACCACCTTTTTAAAATGTAACTGTAACGGAATACAGTTACTCATATTTTGCATTTTAAATACGTAACACCGGTACATGTATTCCGTTACTCCCCAACACTGCCTATTTTTTATATTCTCATAAATGCATAATGGGGGGTTTGGGGTGAAACGGCATTTTGGTATACTGTATACTGTGTATATCATTGTATTGACAATAAAGACCTTGAATCTTGAATTTATAAACTACTCACCTGTTACTGACATGACAGCAGAATATGGGCAGAAATCTGTGCCATCAGAAACTGAATTTGAATAAGTTAAATTTGAATTTGAATTACTCGGATTGAATCTGAATTGTAACTTGAATGAAAGCTTTTGAAAACTGAATTTGAATTAGTCTAATTTGAAATTGAATTTATGGTTTGAAAATGAATTGATTTGCTTTGAAACTGCATTTTATCCTTTAAAAATTCAGCTCTCGAATAATTTCAGATTCACTTCTCACCATTCAGTTTCAGTTCTACAATTCAATTTCAGTTCCAAAATTCAGTTTTTTGGGACTTACATCCGGTTCCGGTTCAAGCGCAGATTAATAGAACTACAGACTGATAGCGTTACTGACGGAATCTACAGCGTCTTGAGCTGAATTAAGACTTCAGAAGTCATTCGTCATGTTGAATGACCAGCGGATAAACTCTCAGGTTGGTAATAAATGTATTACATGTATAAGAACAAGCGTCATGTTAACAAATGATAGCCGTACAGTAACCTTTATGCTTATTGTAGCTGTTAGCTAAAAACGCTAATTTAGCCTAGTTTGCCCTGGATTCAGCTTTGACAAACAAATATGATCGACTGTTTCTAGTAGAATTCCAAAGTTGTCATCTTGTACCCTGTCAGAGGCCTGTATGCTTGCAGAGACCCCTACAGTAAGGAAACATGCAAAACGCTGTCCAAACCTTTGTATTTGAGCTTTATTTATGTCTTACACAGCATCCCAACTCTTTAGCTAACTTAATAACTTTAGCTAAAGTGAATAGTTAGTCTAATTCATTAGTGCAGCGTTACTGGATCACCTCTGTTTGAAGTAATATAATATGATATACAACTATCACTGAAACAGCAAACTTTGTAAATAAACAACACTTCTCATTCTCTAAACGTTTGGCCACAGCTGTAGATTACACTATCAGTGCTTGTTCACTCTTGACAATAATTACATTTCTAAATTCTCTTTGTGCATTTACAGGTAAACAATATCTAATATTTTATCTAAATGACTGCTTTGTCTTTGAAAAGGTGAAGAGCCTGAGGCCGGTGACACTCCAGTTCTACTCTAAGTACATCCTTACGGTGGCTCACAGGACAAGGCTACATTCCTGTCCTGCCAGAAGAGAAGAGAAACTTCAGAGTCTTCATGAAGTTCAACCAAAACCTGTCATATTCCATATGACAGGGGTCTCAAACTCCATTCCTCGAAGGCCGGTGTCATGCAACTTTTCCATGCCCTCGAGGACTGGAGTTTGAGACCCCTGCCGTATGGTGTTCATGCAGTTTTCTACCCCACAGTTACAGCATGTCTGACTGCCTGTTCAGCATATGCAAAAATATATGATGAGTTTAAGCATGTGATGACAAAGGCCTTCCATTATGGTGTTTGTCATCACATGTCACAGACATCTGGATGATCATTTGGAATAAACAAAAAAACAAAAAACTTGTTACTTCATCTTTTATCTTTATTATTATTTTTCTTATTTTACATTTTTCACTGTTAGGCATTGGGTTTATTTGTAGTAGTCCTTTCCAGCTTCTTTCCCTCTTCCATGTTACTGTGTCAGCTTGTCAGCATCTATTTGGGGTTGGGAGTGGAACAGGAAGTAAGGAACAGAAAGTGCCATTTAAACCAGGAGAGGTTCTTATATTTCAGAAGAAGGGATTAATTCAAAAGAAATGACCTCAATGCCATATTTTATTTAGGAACCCTAGAGAGCACTTTGCAAAATAACACATTCTTATAATTTCACCCACAGATGAGCCAAGCTACGACTGTCAGGGAAGGTGATGTAGGTACAGAGCATGTGAGAGTGGTTAAGTTAATGTCTCTTGTCTAGATGAAGGCACAGGAGGGATCAATGGCACGGCGTAAAGATTCAGTATCTTCAGTCTTCAGTGGACACTCCATTTCTGGCACAAAACACCTGTAAAAGATGGTCGATTTAGGAGGTGACCCGACAACTTCAGCCTGTCAAACATAGCAATGGAGCAGTATGTTTAAAAAAAAAAAAATCTAATTAAGCATGCACTCAGTACCCTAAGAATTATTATGATAGTTAAACACAGTGATAGTTGTATTATATTACTTCAAACAGAGGTGATCCAGTAAAGCTGCACTAATGAATAAGACTAACTATTCACTTTAGCTAAAGTTATTAAGTTCGCTAAAGAGTTGGGATGCTGTGTAAGACATAAATAAAGCTCAAATACAAAGGTTTGGACAGCGTTTTGCATGTTTCCCTACTCTAGGGGTCTCTGCAAGCATACAGGGCTCTGACAGGGTACAAGATGACAACTTTGGAATTCTACTAGAAACAGTCGATCATATTTGTTTGTCAAAGCTGAAATCAGGGCAAACTACGCTAAATTAGCGTTTTTAGCTAACAGCTACAATAAGCATAAAGGTTACTGTACGGCTATCAATTGTTAACATGACGCTTGTTCTTATACATGTAATACATTTATTACCAACCTGAGAGTTTATCCGCTGGTCATTCGACATGACGAATGACTTCTGAAGTCTTAATTCAGCTCAAGACGCTATAGATTCCCGTCAGTAACGCTATCAGTCTGTAGTTCTATTAATCTGCGCTTGAACCGGAACCGGATGTAAGTCCCAAAAAACTGAATTTTGGAACTGAAATTGAATTGTAGAACTGAAACTGAATGGTGAGAAGTGAATCTGAAATTATTCGAGAGCTGAATTTTTAAAGGATAAAATGCAGTTTCAAAGCAAATCAATTCATTTTCAAACCATAAATTCAATTTCAAATTAAACTAATTCAAATTCAGTTTTCAAAAGCTTTCATTCAAGTTACAATTCAGATTCAATCCGAGTAATTCAAATTCAAATTTAACTTATTCAAATTCAGTTTCTGATGGCACAAATTTCTGCCCATAGCAGAAGAGCTTGCTACTAGATGGAACAAAATAAAATAAAAAGAAGAACAATACATAAAAAGTTTAAGAACAAACAGGAAACTGGCACATCTTGCTGAATTTTAGCTTCAGCAATTAGTAACCAGTAATCTTACTTCAATAAACATCCATTTAATAATTCCAAAAATTATTTTTCTTTCTGCTTTGTTTTGCTACTGAACATTTTAATCTATTATTATTATAAGAGCTCTACCTCGATGACCATCATATGAATTAAACTGTATTATTTAATTTTCTGTTCACCTTAAATTATTGGCACAATAAATAAGTAAATGCACAAATATAGAAAGAAAGAAACCTGTGTGTTTCTGGCAGTAATGTAGTCCCGCCACTATTATCACATCCACAGCCAAAATGATCAACATAGCTGGCAATAGGATGGAGAGTCCAGTGGACCTGGATGGAGAGCTCTCCTGTTCAGTCTCTTGATCATCTTGAGGTATTGTCTCCTGAGGTGTGGGGGCAACATGTGCTGCTAACACAATAAATATACAATATAGTATTTTGTTAATTTTGGTTAAGTATTTCAAGATGATGAAATGGATAACAATCTAATTTATATTACCTTGACGTGAGTGAAGGCAGTGTTTGGTTTCTTACTAGATCAACTAAATCAATAACTCAAAAAAAAACTGCAATGACCTTTTGCAGAGTCATGGTCAGCAGAAGATTCATTCTAATAATTCTGAAGATAGGATTGTGACCCTGAAAAACTAGTTCATGCATTTATTACTTCTATGCTGGACTACTGTAATTCATTATTATCAAGATGTCCTTAAAAAACTCCTCATTAGAGCGCTTCACTCTTGGACTAAAGGCTTACTTGTTGTTCCTAGAGTATTTAAAAGTAGAATGGGAGGGACAGCCTTCAGCTTTCAGTCCCCTCTTCTGTGGAACCAGCTTCGAGTTCAGAGTTGGGGAGACAGCCGCTCTACTTTTAAGATTAGATTTAAGATTAGGGCTGGATTAGTTGCTCCTGAATCCACCTTTATTTACACTACGATAGGTCTACGCTACTGAGGGATTCCCATGATGCGTATTTCTTCTTTACTCACGTTTTCCCCCCTCTATGTGCAAAATACACCTTTCTGCATTTAATCATTAGTTATTATTAATCTGGCTCTCTTCCACAGCGTGCCTTTGTCCTGTCTTCCTCCCCTCACTCCCAAACAGTTTTGCTGGAACTTTCTTCCTGTTAAAAGTGAGTTCTTCCTTCCCACCGTTGCCAAAGCACTTTCTCATAGGGGGTCACATATGATTGTCTGTGTTTTCTCTGTTTTCTATGTATTATTGTAGGGTCTTTACCTCACAATATAAAGCCCCTTGAGGTAGTTGTTGTTGTGATTTTATTCTGCTATACAAATAAAACTGACATCAATTGAATTCAATTGAATTATTTGGGCACGTTAGTTATCTGACTTATGTTTAAAAAAATAATAATAATGGTGAAATATTGTCTCCAATCACTCAATCATTATATATGCTAAATCTGAACATTATACAGTGGGACATGAAATGGTGAAAATTATAATTATGTTTGAAGGCTGATGCTGATGTTGCGCAAAGCAACACTGTGCCTTACAAAACTAGAGCTTTACAAACCCCAAAGTGTGGCTTTATTCTTGAATAACATTCAGTTCAAGCATTTCCTAAGTATGCCTGATATTTTATATTCTTACATGCAAGCAGAGACTGCAGAGACCTGTTTTAAAACTTTAATTTTCTTCTGGCACCACCACACAAAGTTTAGAATATATCAAAGAAACTATTGCATGTATATTTGGGCATTGCATTTGCTCAAATGTATAGTTTATTTGAAAATATTATGCATCCATTGTGCTAAAAAAAATGTCATAGCTCACCTCTCACAGCCATCCAACTCTCTGGTGATTTCCCTTGAGATTCAGAAAAGCTGCACTTGTACAGTCCTTCATTAGACTTGGAAACATTGGGAATGGTTATCTTTCCTGCATATCCAGTTTCCAAGTAGTGACTATCCTTGTAAAAATCAGGTGGAAGACTGGAAGGCATTCCTTTTTTTCTGCAGCCCAAAGTGACATTGTCTCCCTCCATAAAAGGAAAAGCAGGAATCTCCAGGATCACATCTCCACCTCAAAAAACAAGAAGACTTATAATATAATGAATACATTGACACCCCCCCCCCCATTGATTTTGAGTCTTAGTAGCATATTGAAATTTTGGAAAAATGTGAAGTTGGTGGTTAGTAAACATACTAGTGATAGTGATGCTGACAGTCATGCTTTTCTCTCCGTCTTGGTTTTCGCACCAGTATTCTCCACTGTGTGACTTAAAGGCAGGTTTAATGTACAAGGTTCTTGTTGATGTTTCCCACTGAGTAGAATTTAAGCCAGGCTTTTTGATCACTCTGCATTCTGTTGGGCCATCAAACCCCGAGCAGTTTAATGAGATGGAGTCATATTCAAAGAACTGAAGTCTGTTTGGATGAAGATGAAGATAAGCTCCTTCTGCTGCACACACACAAAAATAAGTGAATGGATGAAATTAAATCAAAAAAGACTAGATGAAGAAATTGATATTTACTCTTCAAAAAAAGTGAATTTAATAAGGACCACCCACTTGCAAGTACAGTACAATAAAAGTACAATATACTTTTTTCCCAAATCATTTTTTAGGAAATTGAAAGATAAGCCATGTCCGGTATTTATAATTATTATATACACTAACAGGTCACTTTATTAGGGACATATGTTCAACTGCTCTTTAACAAAATAGCTAATCATTCAAATCAACAATTAGAATAGAAAACAAAAATGATTTCAAAGACTTTCAGTGTGGCATGGTACCAAATGGGTTGTTGTGAGTCACAGATTTATCATAGATAGACATTTTTTCAAGCTCCCCTTGATTTCAGTAACAGTAACAGTAACAAAACAAATAGTATAATAATAATTTATGTTGGTATTTTTTTCTGACCTTGTTTTATAACTTTACATTTTCCCAACTTGAAGGCAGTAAAGGTTGGAATGAAAATCAGGTTTAATGTGCAGTGTCATGATGTTATAGGGCACTCACACCGAGGCATCACTTATTCAACAACAGGTTTGTCATTACATTCAACCAGGCACAAGCAAACTGTACCTAATAAAGTGACCAGCAAGTGTATTCAGTTAACTAAGGTCTGCCTTAAAGACATTCGTCTCTCTTAATAAATGAATGTCTTACATTCTTTAGCATACATACAATATTTCTGGTCTTGAGCTATGAGCAGCAACAGTATTTTCACCACTGTAGAGACAAAAAAAAATGACACATTAGAGATGTCTTTATATGTAAGACATGGAAGCTCAACAGCAAAAAATACTAGTCTGGCTTTTATATACTTTTAGTTCAGAGTTTCCAGCTGACACTCTAGAGTGATCAGCAGAAGCAATTTAAAGTTACCAAATGATCTGGTTTCTTTAGGCAACAGAGTTAACACTTGCACCATATAAAAAGAAATCAATTACTCAGTGAAATTCACATACACTGTAATTTATAAATAAATGTGACTTCTGAAAAAAAGCATTTAAGCAGAGACAAATATTTAATTTTCAAAACCGCTTAATAGACACACACATAAATGCAAAGGAGGATCAGTACTCACTCAGTTTGATGCAGAGCTCCATATTGTACCTCACATGGGCCTCACTATTTGACTGCATAAAAGTAAAACGTGACAGGGTAGTACTTCCCTTTTTCTGTGCAGCATAGAAGCCACAGTCACATGTGGGGGATTTTTTTCTGTCAACCCATCTCTTGAACTTTCGGAAAGAAGAGCCACTGTTACTGCACACATGACATACAGGACAACTTGTTACAGATGAAGACAACATAAATATGTTATGATTTATTTTATGTGATTACTTAATTAAGCTATATTAAAGCAAACACTAAACATAGACGACTTAAAGCAGTTTGGGTGCACAACCATATGTTTATGAATTCTTCCATCTCTGCACATTTAATATTCTTTATTGTTTTTTTTATTAATATTCATATTATCACACTGCAATACTAACATAATGGTGTGGCAAGCTTTTTTACTGACACAAATTCTGTGTTGCATTCAATTTGCTGCGTCAGTTTTTCTTTAGATAACTGTTTTTATATGTTTCTATGATATACTGTAGGAACATATAACATGCAAAATTAACATATAAACATATAAGTTGTAGCCCAAACATTTGGCCACAAATGTATGTTGTATTGAGGAAATAAAGTGTTAAATCCATCAGCTGGTAAACTGAAATTTTTAGGTCGTGTTCTTTTAGCAATAATAATCAGTTTTAATATACATGAATGAAAATCTATACAGGAGCTTTGATATCTTTGTAGATATTTACTACCTCACTTCTTCGATCACCCAATTATTTTCTGTTTGCCACTTATGTCAGGCACAAAAAGAGTACTATTCAGATACCAATCTTACACTTTCCCCGTGTTCCCATAAATAAGGAAATAATAATTTCAAAAACACATCAGAAGAAACTAAACTGTATTTGTACATGTTTGTGTAAGTTTTTCCTGTCATCAAAAAAAAAGGCTTCTAGATAGGATTTAAATGATTTTGCATGATATCTCTAAAATTAGAAACATCCTGTAAAACTGAGAAATTAAACCCTGTGCAACTTCGAAAAACTAGTTTACGTTTATTACTTCCAGGCTGGACTACTGTAATTCATTATTATGAGGCTGTCCTCAAAACTCCCTGAAAAGTCTTCAGCTAATCCAAAATGCTGCAGCAAGAGTCCTGACAGGGACTAGAAAGAGAGAGCATATTTCTCCTGTTTTGGCTTCCCTTCATTGGCTTCCTGTTAAATCCAGAATTGAATTCAAAATCCTGCTCCTCACATACAAGGTCTTAAATAATAAGGGCCCATCTTATCTTAATGACCTTATAGTACCATATCACCCCATTTTAAAATTAATAAATACTGCTTATTTATTTTCTTAGAGTTTCTTTTGCATAGTCTGTATCAATATTACCATTATTCAAGTCTGTGTTTCGTTTCATGCCACTGGAAAAATGTTATGTATGTCTGTTTACCTCATTGGTGATTAGTTATCGGTGGTTTTAGTTTTTTTTTTTAGTTTAGTTAAATTAGTTTCAAGCAATTCACATTTTTGGCACTATAATGTTTTTTCAGAACTCCAGGATGGTTCCCCAATGTGGTCAACTAATCTTTAAAGCTCAACTATGTTCTTTGTTCGTGGACCACACTGTGATCCTGCTGCTTCGGACAAGTAACTTCCTTCAGAGTCCAAACAATCTTTTATTGAGCTTATGTTTGGTAAGTGGACATTTTTCATAACAGGTTGACAAACTAAAGGAAAAACCTTAACAACATGAATTTATGGATGAAGTAAACAACATGCCACAAAAAAAGGAAACAAAACCTATGATTGTTGTAACTAATCATCAAAGATTGACTGACATTAGAAAGAAAACCTTTAAAATTTGGTGTATAGTAAATTTCAGTCTTAAAATGGTAACATGACATTGCTAATATGGTCAACCTTAACAATTTCAAAACTGCTAAAAAGCTGGAAACAATCTTGTGGTAGGATAATCATGTAATACTCAGTGCTTGTTGTAGTACTCTGAGAATAGACAATTGAAGATTTGATAGGGTAATATATGGAGTGCTGTGAAAAAAATAAGTACACCCCGTGATTTAAAAGCTTAAAGCTTAAAACATTGATATCTAACTGGATTTCTAAAACAAAAAAAACAAAACTATTAAAGGAATATGTTTTATAATTTCAGTAGTTCAGTCATAGAAATAGTTAAGTTTATTATAGTTATAATTTATTACATAGAATTTACTATTATTACATTTGCATTCAGCAAAGGCTCGTGACTCATCCTTTATTCTTTAAAATATAGGATTTAGCCTCAGCACATTAAAGCACAGTCAAGCAATTTTAAAATAAATTTTATATGTTAAATTTTACATTTTAAATGACACTTTTCTTTATCCCCGTGTCATGGTCCGTGGTCCTGTGTCTGTGGAATGTGCGGATAGCCACGCCCTCCGGGCTAGGCCATTCTCGGCACACCTACTCTCCATCGCTGTGATTACAGGAGAAGCTACTTCACCCGGCGCTGACGGATGCTCCATGCCAGTCCGTAATCACATCACAAGTGGTTTCGATTCGGCGTTCAGCGTCTGTCACCTGCCTGTCCTCCTGCTCGACTGGATCTCTCAGTATATCACCTGGCTCTTCCACTAGCTCCACAGGACTTCCTGCACACGGACTGCCACTCTACCCCCCCGAGCTCCCACGGTCCCGCTCTATCGTAAGCCCGCGACTCCCCGCTAAGTTCTAATGTGTTTCCCTGCTTCCCGGCTTCCCAGTAATCTTCTCCCCTTTTTCTTGCAGCCTCCCACGGTCCCGATTCCGGCTTCCTCGTGTCGTTTCCTCCCCGGGTTTTTTCAGTTCCTCGTTTGCTCTCTAGGTTTCCCGGGTCGCTTTTCGTTATTATAATAAAGTGCCTTTTCTGTAGCGCTGAGTCTGCATTTGGATCCTTTTGTGCGTACGCGCCGTGGCGCATGACACCCCCCCAACAAAACAATTAAAAATAATAAAAATAGCTACTGTGGAGCCTTTCATGCCATAATGTTAAATGTTCAAATCAAGACAATATTGTTTGTGGCTACTTTAAATTTAAAGTAGGCCATGCATTAGTCAGTCTTGCAACCTTGTTCTTATCTATTACAATACAACACAGTTTTATTTATATAGCACATTTAAAAACCCGAAGGCACACCAAAGTGCTTCACAGTAATACAGAGAAACAACATAAGTCAATAACAAAGTACCAATCGGGCACTAGCACATACAGAATGGAGGCACTAATAGACCGGAAGAGTTAAGTAAAATAGGTATCAACTCTCAATACAGGAGGAAGGTCAGATCGTGAATACAAAATATCTACTAAAAAGTTAAATAACAGCATTAAAATTAATAATAAAATAATGAATTAATACAAAGTTTAAAAGGGTATTAACTGGTCGAGAAAGCCAGGTTAAATAAGTATGCTTTCAATCTTGATTTAAAGGATTGGATAGAGTCTGAAGCACAAATAGAAGCAGAGAGGCTATTCCAAAGGTTGGGTGCAGCTGAAGCAAAGGCACGATCGCCTCTGGTCTTCAGTCTAAACTCAGTTTGGGCCAGGAGTAGTTGACCTGATGATCTTAATGCACGACAAGGAGTGTACAGAGTGTACAGATTGAGGAGGTATTAATATTAAGCTTAATTAAGCTTAATCCTCCACTCTCTTTTTCTTCCAAGGAAAATGAGAAAATGAACAGAATTCCATGTATTGTCAGAGAATAAACAGTAAATGTGGTGCACATGAACTACTATCTTGTTGACTCTGCTGCAATTATGGCTCATCTATTACATCGGCCTGTACATTTGAACCATTACAAATTACTGTTGTGTAATACCTAGCTTCTTAGAGTAAAATAGTCCCACCAGTAGCACAAGCAGAGCCACCAGTAAAATAGTGAAGATAGTCCTCAGCGTCAGGTAAATATGACAAGAGTGATCTGATGAGGGATGGGGCTCTGCATGACCTTCTGCAACAATAATAGAGACAATCTGCTGTAATGTCACTATATACATGCAGTATATGATTACATTATTTGAAATTATGTAATGTTTTCAGGTACTTTCATAGTACTGTGATAAAACCAAAGCAAGCATACTGAAATACAACAAAATGAAAACAAGCAAAGAAACAAAACCAAGTCAAACCCTTCCGTTAACTGTTTTACATACCATGTTGGAGCTCTTCTCTGACACGGACAGACAGCCAAGTCTCCTCTGATTCTCCTCGGAATCCAGCGATGCTGCATTTGTAGAATCCTTCATGAGACTTCATAACTCTTTGAATAGTCATCTCACCTTTATATCCAGTCTCAATAAAATCACCGTCTTTAAAGAAATTAGCTGTAAATTTGGAGAAAGTTCCTTTTCTTCTACAGTGGATTGTGACATTGTCTCCCTCCATCACTGGAAGACCAGGAAACTCCAGGAAAACATCACCACCTTAACAACAAGAAGCAAGGGTATAAGTGGGAATTAATATAAATTTCCTTAAGACAGAGTAGAATGGGAGAATGGGAACAGAGTCATCTAATTAAATTTCAAACCCAGTATTACTGCCACAATCTGCATTGGTAGATCATGTGGAGAGAGGAAGAGGAGCCAAATGCAGACACTGAGACATGAGTGAGGTGGAACAGAGGGTGAGCCTGATAATGTTAACATAAATAAAAGGCAACACATTAAACCAAAACTAGACTAATTGACTAAAATGGGAAAACTAAAGCAAAACAAAAACATGAGACACAGAGAAACTGGGACAAGGAATCTAGACCATGACACAAGAAACACAGAAACAATACAGACAACCTGACAAAGAACAGAGGAAAACAGATACAATATAAGCACACAAGAGTAAATAGGGAGACTGGACACACACAGAGAACACAGCTGGAACGAGCTGACCTGACGACACAGATAAACTACACACAGTGAACAAAGGACACAACACTGTCAAAGAAAAACAGGAAACACTGAGACAAAGACTAATACACACAACATGACACAGGGAACGGAAAGCTTGGGGAAACTAGATGAACTTGAAAGACAATGAGAGGAGGCACACGCGACGATCTGGAAGAATGCACATGTAACACAATACAGACAGGGGAGACATGGAACAATAACATGAGGGGAATATGTAAATCACAAGGGAGATGAGTCAGAGGGAGACATGGGCATAACTTAAGAGACAAACACAGAGGAGAAGGCAGACCTACACAGGAAACGGGGAATGACACATACACAAGGAAACACGGATGAAGGGAAAAACTAAAATCTAACTAAGACATACTAATAGTAATGTGTTTATTACTTGCTTTACCAAAATTTTGGTTTAAATGTAATTCTTGAATTGAATAATTTTAGACTAGTAAAACTAATATATCAGTAAATTAGTTTTAAGCATATATACATTTTCTTTTAGTATTTCACTTATATACTATTATTTTTTGTTTTTACTATGTGATGTGATTTCTTGATCCAAATAGAGTGAATATTTAGATTTTAATGATGTCATTCATTTTCCAATTGCACATTTAACACTGCAAATGGCAGACTGTAAGAATGGCTATATCATCTGTACAACTGCCTGTAATTCCTTTGTTACTCATTAGCTGCATATATAGAACAATCATAATAGGATTACCTCTTACAGCCAGCCAGCTCTCTAATGATTCTCCACTTCCAGATATTCTGCACTTGTAGAGTCCTTCATCTGACTGGGATACACTGTTAATGATCATCTCACCTTCATATATAGTATTGATTAACTGGCCATCTTTAAAGAAATGTGCTGAGCGTTTGAGAGAAGCTGTCTTCTCTTTACAGCGCAGAGTGACATTAATGTGTTGTGTCACAGCTAGAGCAGGACTCTCCAATATCACATCGCCATCTGAAAAAAATACGTTATCCACCATGAAACAATAATCCTAATAAGATCAAATAATACACAGCAGAAACACAATTTCCCCATGAAATGTGGTGCTGTTTCTACAAGCTCATCTGCTTTGCAGCTAAGAGGCCTTCATTTGTTGGGAAGAACTACTATAAACACTAGAACAGGAGTCATTTTTGATGCTATTTTAAAGAAGTAAGATTTGACCAACCAAATATTTAAGATACATTTTTAAGGGATTTACTAGTTTTATAAATAACTTTGTTAAGATCATAAAGTTTAAATACACAGAGAGTATGCATGAAAATAAACTGATAAACAAAGGTTACTGCCTGCTCTGAAACAGCTTACACTCCCATGCATGACCTGTTCAGCCCAGCAGTAATATGTAGTACAGAGTAAAGTACTCATCTTTTATCTAATTACAGTCTCCTGTATATTTAATTATCAGTTACATCCATCTAGCTCTCTGTTAGAGCAACCTTCACCTCAAATTTGGTATTGCCTAGGCAACCTCAAGTATTACAGTAATAGTTTTAAATTAATGTCTACGAGGTTAAAATTACATCCTCAGCAGCTCTAGGTAAAAGTGGTCATAATTGTATTTTTTTTTTTTTTTTTTAACTTTTGAGCCTACACACCACGAAATTCAGTATTTAATCAATTTGCCCATTTTAGGAAACATCATGAATGATGATGAAGGGGTTTATTTTAACAGCGTTACACAGAGTTTTTAAATTGGCAAGGGGGACAAAAGGTCCCCCCTATGATTTAACTTAGTTTTAACTTATAACAGCAGAAAAGATTTGGCACCAAAAACAAGGTATAAAACATTCTGCATTATTCGTGAAGGTCGTATTTTTGTGCTTAGCCACAAAGTCAAAAAACTAAAAAACACAACAAAAAAGAAAAAAAAGAAACTTTAGTAATCCTAAGCAAAGTAAGTAAGCAGTTAGTTTAGCCCCACTTTTCGGTTTCTTCACATACCAGTGACAGTGATGTTGACAGTGTTGCTCTTTTCTCCCTTTAGATTTTCACACCAATACTCTCCTCCATCTAATAGATATGCAGTCATAATGTTCAAGATTCCTGTTGATGATTTCCTTGTGGTAGCCATTGAAGGAGTCTTTTTCATCACTCGCCATTCAGCTCCTCTGGAAAACCCCTCACACTTGAATGTGATTGATTCATATTCAAAGAACTGCAGTCTGTTGGGCTCAATATAAAGATAAGTTCCATCCAGTTCTGTGACGGACAAGAAAGAAACATACAGAAAAACAGGCCTCTCTAAGCAAAACATTTGTTATACTTTGCTAGAAAGAGGTTTTTTATTAACTGGGTTCAACATTTTTGCATGGATTACATTTGCTACAAAAGTACATCTTTACCGTTTCCAGTATGTAAGAGGGTGCAGTAAGTAGTGGGTGCAACTTATCAAATCCACTTTATTATTTGTCATCAGAACATGTGGCCACCTGGTCTGGAGCACTTAAAATTTTCTTCAAGTTATTACTGTTCAGGGTGGTTCTACAAGCTGCTGAATCATTGCTGGTACTTTTTTCTTCAACCGACTGCATATACTAATGTCAAAACTTTCTTTTTTCCACATAACTGTACAAAGGTAAACAATCTTTAATGGTGGAAGGAATAACCGGATGACTTATGCATCAAACCTCAACTTACCAGCGTTTTGAGAAAAATAGCCGTTCTTAACTTCAGCTGTGATCAACAACAATGAATACCAAACTGCAGAAACAAAAAAAGCAATGTGTTAGATACTATTGACTTTACCTGAAAAATTACCCATACATGATACAGATGTATCAACATTTGTTATATATACTGTATTTATACTTGGGAGAAAATAAATAAATGACAAACGAATAAAAGTATAAAAGAGTATAAAGCTAAGGAAAGCTCACCGAGTCTGATGCACAAAGGTGTCACCTCCATGTTAGGGAGTTAACTTCCTCCTGACTGACTGAACATTAGACTGACTGTCATTTACAAATGCGTAGGTGGAGACCTTCCCTTTTCTGTGAGAAATGGCTGCGGCACTATGATCATTTCATATATGCCTTATGTATCTAATTATCTGTAAATTTACAGGTAATATTAGTAATAACCAGAGAAGTAGCAACACTTAAGGCAAAAAGCAGTGTGGTATATCCTGTAGAAAATAATAATATGCTTATCATGTTAAGTTGAAGCACGCTTAGGATGCCAATTGTCATTGCGAAACATTCTCAATATAATATAATATAATAAAACAACAAAAATACACTGCTCATAACCTTTCCCTATGCACCAATGAACTGTTGTGATATTAACTACTTTAAAACTTGGGTAAGAAATCTGCTTTTGTATATTTGCTGTAATTTATTACCTGAATATTTAAAAAAGTAAAAAATCATTAAAAAAAATGTAATGAATAAAATGAAATCTTTAAGGATACATTTTATGTCATCTAAATACATAACATACATCAAAGGGTTATCTTTAAAATAATGATTAAGACTGAGCATTACAATCAACAGCATTGCAACATAGCTGAAAGACACTGTTTAACCATAACATTGTAATGTATCCTAAAGATACGAAAACTAGAAAACAAAGTGACAAAAGGTATTTTATACAATAGTCACGGCTCTTTCATTAGTCTGATGTCTTTTTAGCACCCATTGACCTGGAAGACAAACATAAATGCAGAGTCAAAATTTGTTTAGTGCACTGTTGTAGCATTATGCCCTATTTTTTTATAGAGAGAGAAAAAGAAAAAACGAGCAATAAAATGTCATATTTTATAAAATATCTTAGTCCTCCCTTTGTTTTGCATTTTTTTGTTTTGCATATTTTGGTTATGGTTTCTGTGGTTCATGTGCATGTTACGCCCCTCTGCAGCCCCTAATCTCTTTGCAGTGGCAGTGCAAGAGTGGTCAGCTGGTACTAATTCACCACACCTGGTCCGGTGTGGATATAGACAGACTTTCATAAAGGCTCACTAGTCTTAGTGTTACCAGCTATTTTAACTAACTTGCTATATAATTTAAAATAAAATCTCTTCTCTGTGAAATTCTGGTATTGGTCAACATATTTATGTTGCGGCTTTTGAGCCGAGTCATAACAGTGCATTGTTTAAATGTCCTATAAATGTCAAGCGGAGTTCTTGTCACAGAGTTTCTTGTTCAACTCAAACTGATGTGTACTAAAAGGGTAATATAGCAGTTCACACCACATTGAGTGTATGTAAACGTGACAACATGTCTGTTCACATATAAATAACAAGTCTATGAACAGAGGCAGAGAATGGTTGGGTCACTTTTCTACCCTTAGAACATCTTGAAAATAGATGCTGTGTAATACATGAAGCCCGTGCTTGAAAACTAGTGAATGTAGGTGACAGGGACAGAGAACTTGAATCTTGAATGGACGGTAAATAAAGTTAAGGCTTATGTTCAACAAAAGAAATCTCTAAAGAAAGCTGTTACAACACACATGTTTTTGACATTTACCATACACAATTACTTTAAAGGCTGTCATCCTCAGCAAGAACCATATAATCAGAGACACAGGCTAACACACATTACCTGTATATTTCTAAGTTCAGATTTAAACCCGCTGGACTATGCTGAGTGTCTAAGATAAGCCTGCAAAATCTATGATCTTTGAAAAGCAAAGCGTACACAGGCAGTCAAAGCACACATTACACTTTTTCATGTTCAGCACAGCCAAATATTCTGTGTACAGTGTTGACATAGGTGCAAACACAGTCAGAGAAACAAGTAGTAAGTGTGTGATGGTATGTAAATATAGATCTCTATATATTTTAATGGCAACTGTTAAAGTTCTGATTTGATCATTCAACTTCGAAACTAGCTCTCTTATTTTATATTACTCTTTGAGTTATTTTGGGGTTTTATTTATTATATAGGGGATAATATACTATGTTTCTTCTGTTTCTTTTACTCAATTGCAGACTTTCACCAAGAGATGGTGCTTTCCTCAAAAAAACTTTGAGTAGGGTAGTTAACTATAGGTGATTTTCTGTGTTATTGTAGGGTATTTTCCTTATAATATGAAGGTGTTCCTTTTCAGAACAGTAAGTCATGAACAAAAAAATGTAATAATTGTTTCAGCTCTTGCAGCTCAGTGATTGATTCACAGTGAAGTAAAGGATAAAATTGCTCAGACTTGCTTGTTTCACAGTATCAAGAAAATCTTGGGACGTCAGTAATGCTCATTGCTAGAGGCTGGTTGGTCTTGTAGACATTAGCACCATGATACAGCAGTAGTACACAACAGTAAAGCATGGCCCAGTCAAAGCTGTCACTTATAGATGTGTTTTCTTAGGATCAGATTTGAATGCATTATATGCATTACCATATTTTTCAGACCATATGGCACACCGGATTATAAGGCGCATTAAGCGAAACAAAACATTCAGATAAGTCAAACTTTACTCAACTCATTCTTCTTGCTTCCTCCACTTCTGTACCATTGATTCATTAATGTTGAATTCTCTCGCAGCTGCTCTATTCCCAAGTTGTTGCAGTATATTAATGACTAACCTCGTATTGTGGATGGATTATCTCAGTTGTTCTCCAGACTGAAGTTTGGTCCGTTTACAGCATCCTGCCATGTGATTGAATTTGTCAAAAACAATCAGAAACCCTCACGTTAACTTTTATCTAGTGGAAAAAAGTTAGCATTCATCCTCCAGCTTCACTGTGTTTATGTTATGCTAACATAGCTGTGTCGCTAGCACATCATTATACACTAGTCCAACTTCAGTAACCCTCCAAAAGTAACTGCTGTTTAATTTTCTGTCTTCATTTATGTTGGAAGTGATAGCAGAGCTGTACGTTTGAATTTTTTCAGATATCTCTCAGTCAGAACATGCTATATCATGTTTAGGTAGAAACTAGCGAGCTAACTTCCTGCTAACTTCTAACTCTGTTAAATTTAATAAATTCTGTTTTCATGGATGCCTGGATGTTAAACTTAATTATTACACCTGGTAAAGCAGCAATGCTGATCGTTTTATTAAAGATGAAAGAATTTAGACAGTTTTTAACTCTCAGTGATGCTGCAGTGTTCGTTTGACTTTGGGACCTGAAACGGAGTTTGAACCCAGATTACTCTGACTACGCAATCCGACAATCCATCGAGCAGCATGGCTTCGTAGCTTGCTTACCAGATTGTGTATGATTAACCCAAATCTAATCTTTAATTCTTAAACATCAAGCAGTAAAGTAAAATTTAAAAAAAAAAAAAGAGGCTCACAAATTTATTATGCCACCACATCTCCTATTTCTTATTCAGGAAGCAGGAGGTTTCTGTCTTCCTCTCTACAATATTTTGTTTCCTCTCGTCATAAACCGTTGCTCCAGTCAGCTCCTCAATATGCACTTGCAAAAGGACTCTTTTTAAATACTTTATCTCTTACTGCAGTTGCCTCTAACAAAAGGGCAGACCAAAAATATTATCTCTATCCTCCTCTGTCACACCACTAACCCTAACCCTCTGCATGTCCTCCTTTGCTATATCCATCAGTCTTCTCTATTGTCTTCCTCTTTTTTCCTACCTGACAACTCTATCTTCAATATCCCTCAACCAATAATGTCCACTATCCCTCCCCTGCACATGTTAAAAACCTATGAGCATTGCCTCTCTAACCTTGTCTCTAAACTGCTCAGACTAACTGTAATTAATTCACAGTACTGTTGGAATAAAGAGGAAGGTGATCACCAAGTAGTGATACTCATATTTTATTCAAATACTACATTAAGACTATCAAAGCATTTAATTGTAACTCATCAGTGCTAAAAAAAAAAAAAAAAAAAAAGACGACTATATTTACAGAAGTGTAGAAATATTTGTTCTGTAGTATTTGTCACTGTTTAATGTAGACACATACAGCTTTAAGATGAATAGGCTTGGAGCTCTGCAGCCACCGAGTAAGCAGAGGTTTGGTGGCTGTGTGCCTCAGCAGTTGGCAACCCTGTTCTAAACTTCACATGTTCTGCTACTTTGTGTAAGAGTGTCTGTGATTCCTGAGCGCTTCCTTTTTGTAACAATTTACAACAAGATTTACGGTAGACTCTGGAATATCTAGGAGGGAATTAACTGCACATGCTTACTTGTTCCAGTAAAAACTATTACACCTATTAGAGCACTATGCTCGAATTTAGTAAGCTCTTTAGAACGACCAATTATTTCACATTTATAAAGGCAAACTTCACACACTTGTGGCAAGGGGACGGAAAACATCTGAATTGAAAGAGTAAGAAGTGTGTTACAGTACCTTTTCTTCCATATAGTTTACTATGAGTGTAGAAATCACCACTCAGTAGACTGCATGCCTAAGCAGGACTTTATTTGAGTTTTGAGTTATGCCTTTGACCAGGTGTACATGTTTAAGCATGAGCATAAAACTGTATCAAAGACATCAAGAGGAACCATAAAAAGATTTTTTACTTAATTTTATTAAAAAGTAAAATCATAAGACATGCAATTATGGAAGTAATGGACTCTTGGTGTCCTTTTTAACTTTTTGCATCTCCAGTTGCTTATACTGATAAGGTTTTAGTTGGACAATGAGGTTTATTAGCTGTAATGTGAACAGTGATAAAGAAACAATTCAATGATATTTCTTTCTTTTACTAATGCAAATATTATATTTCTGATTCAAAACATTATCAATACATACAAAAGCTAGGAGACATTTTTTTTAATTATTTTGTTGTTTTAGCAACATTAAATTTTAAAACTGTAAATATGTGAAACATTTATAATTGTAATAAATTACAGATTTAAAAAGGCATGACCTTTTTTTTATATCGAAAAAATATCGAACTGTGACACCAAAGTTTGAACCGAACCCAACCATGAATTTTGTGTATCTTTGCACCCCTAATGTATACATACATCCATATATGTATATATACATACACACACATATATATATATATATATATATATGTATATATATATATATATATATATATATACATATGTATGTTGTTCCTGAGATCTGCCGGAGCCACTCTCACTTATATATAATGTAGGGTTGATTAGCATGGGGGCCTAGCCTAGGGACGCTTACTGGATACAGACGACTTGCTATCTATCTATAGATATAGTTGCAGTTAAAAGCTTATATACATGATCATGGGCATGAATGTATTGGTAATGTGAGTTTTAGGCTTTTAATAATAACAACTGGTCTTTTTTCAGGATGTATACAGCATAGGGCTGCAAGGGCTTTAAAAACATTTATATGGCTGATTTTGTATCTATGAGTGCAATTTCTAGTCTAGAGCTGAGTTTCCCACAGTGAAGGAGTCCCACCAAAAGCAGCAGCAGAGCCACCATCACAATAGTGAAAACAACCCTTAAGACAGTGGTTCCCAAACTTTTTTTGCCAGGCCCCCCTTTTTTACAAGGAAAATGTTCGCGCCCCCCACCACCTAACCCCCCCCCCCACCGCACAAACACATCCTCCAAACACACACACCCATATTTTGTTTACGAATTCCATTGCGGTTTATTTAACACCTCAAACATTTAGTAAACAATTAAGCAAATACAAGTAATCTGCAATAAATTACAGGTAGTAATAAAATATACTACTAACTCTTTTACGCTACGTCCACACCTACACGGGTATTTTTGAAAACTCAGCTGTTTCTATGCGTTTGGGCCTTTCGTCAACACGTAAACGGCGTTGCGATTCACCGAAAACGGATTTTTTAAAACTCCTTTTTTGCGTTTACGTGTGGACGAGGAATACAGAGTTCGTCACGCAACGTCAAAGGTATGTGCCTCTTTTCACGTCACGCTGTGCGCCACGTTATTGTTTACATGAGATGAATTGCAGAATGGCAGATAGAGACAAAATACTGTTACTGTTAATCTATCTGCAGGTTTTACACGCTTACATATACACACGCAGTTACTGTCCCTCCATTTAGAAAGGCAGAGGCGTCACGGTGTGATTATTTTACGTGTAGTTGTTTTTTTTCCTGTGTAATAATATTCAACATTGCTGTCAATACATTTTTCAAAAAATGTCTCTCTGTGCAAAATAGGTTCAAAAACATAAACAACTGTGGGATACTGTTTGTCCGTGATTTGAACCGGGGGGAACAAATCGTGGCAGGATCAGCCTGATATTAGTTGTATCCCACTGTAACTTTACTGCATAAAGAGCTAACATGTCCAAAATGTCAGGAGTAGTTAGTTATTACAAGAAGTGTTTGTGAACTAAAAATCAGCGCGTGCTCCCAACGCAGGGAAACTAATTTTGCAGGGGAGACCTACCTTGGCACTTGTGCAGGTGAAGCCAAAGGGAAGATATGCTTCACCATATTTTCCTGTCTTTGGCTTAGAAGGAAGTTGGTTTGGAAACATATTTGGCGATGCTTCATCTCCTGCTTTGCGTTTATGTGGGAGCCCCGTCAAAAACCTGTCCAGTGTCCAAGCGCTCTTTTTTTTTTTTCTTTTCATACCGCGCCCCCCCTGCAATGGCTCTGCGCCCCCCTAGGGGGCGGGCCCCACACTTTGGGAACCTCTGCCTTAAGAGGAGGAGGAGATCAAGGAAGGTGTCAGAAAAGAGAGAAGTATCTCTGTGAAGCCCTGCAAAGAGACCAGAAATTTGCATATTTAGAAGAAACATTTGCAATTTTTCTTTTTGGGTCGTCTTTCACATCATGGTGTCTCTTCTAACATCATGATACCCTAAATGGAAAAAATATTTCTATCCCATTGTAAGATTACTTAAAAAATATATAAATAAAACCTTGCCATGCAAAATGCACTTTTTAAAAGAACCCAGTTATGTTGGTTAAATAATGGTACATAATAATATTGAATGATAAAGTGTGCTTTTCAGAATTCATGAGCATTTATCTCCTAATTTAGATTTTGCTAATCCTTTAATTTAAAATACTGCCAGCCTATGTGTTATTTTGGGGCAATGATTACATGGCTGGAAGAACAGTGACACAGTTGACAAAAATGACAATGCTTAGTCACGTTTAAATGTGATATACAAGTCAATAAAGTTTATTATAAAAGTTTACTACAAAGTGACCAGATATAAGTATCAAATGTAAGGATTTTATTTTGAAACATGTTTATACCTCACCTTGGACAGACAGCCAACTTTCTGATGATTCTCCAACTCCTGATATTCTGCACTTGTAGAATCCTTCGTGAGACTTGTAGACTGTGCTAATAGTCATGTTTCCCATAGAGTTGGTACCAATGAAGATGTCATCCTTATAGAAGACAGCAGCAAGGCTGGCACTAACCATTTTGGTTTTGCAGTGCAGAGTCACAGATTCGCCCTCCATCACAGGATGAGCAGGAGTCTCCAGGATTAAAGCAACAACTAAACAAGATAGGGCTTATCAATATTTATATAATTTAACCTTCTAACATTCATTAGGTCACTGGCAACCCATCTAAACTGAATGCAATTTTCAGTTCATTCAATTTAAAGATGTGCTAATTTTTGACTACGGTCAGAATCAAATAACTAAAATAACAAAAGATAAAACAAATTACAGTACACAATTTTGTTCAATTATTAAATGATGAAGCCTATAATTACACTTCACAATATAATATACAGAACATATTAAATTCAAGACTTATTACCCTCTGCTTTTTGTTCTTTCACAGTCAACAAGCTCTCTGGTGATTCTCCAGCTCCAGAGATTATACATTTGTAGAGTCCTTCGTCAGACCTGGATACATTGTGAATGATCATCTTCCCAGAATAGCCGGTTCCAATTTTCAGGTCATCTTTATAGAAATCAGCTATGTGGTTTAGAAGAGCTCCTTTCTTTTTACAGCGCAGAATGACAGTTTCACCCTCCATGACAGGGAAAGGTGGACTCTCCAGGATCACAGAACCAACTGAAACATTTATACAGTATGTTAAGGCCTAATATGCATTCATTAGAAATTATTTTTGTTGCCTGAACAACTATCGGGTGTTCAGGCTTTCAGGACACCTAGTTTTAACTAAAGAATTATGGTTGTCAAAAACATTCACAAAAAGTATACTATCTATTGATACAAAAAAAATCTAAAACATTGTACTGTCAAATCTATATATATCATTATTTTGTTTTGTCTTGGTTTTAAATATAGAAGTGCACTTGTAAGCAAGAAAACACATTTGCACGATAGTTGGGATGGGTTGGATCAAGCCTTTCTTGAATTTCAAGTTTCTCAAGTTTCAACAGTACATTTTCCTGGCTCAGGTCTGAGTGGGCCAAAATTCTGCCACAGCAATGTAAATGTGTAAATATTCTAGTAGGCAATGAGCATATCTTCACATTGTATATTGACACATAAAATATTTATGGAAATTCGAGATGGCCATACAGAAAATATTAAAAAAATTATATATGATATTAGATCTTATATTGTGCTTGATATGATATATATGTTTTTTTTAGGTACAGCTTGTAATATTTGCTCATCCCAGCATTGAAGTTTAATGAAAATGACATTTTCTTAATTTTTGTGACTAAGAATTTCATGTTAAAAAGTAGTTTTACAGTGTTGTGTAATTCATCTATATACAAATCATCGTTTGCAATTAGTCTGTGCTCAAATATGGGACTTTACAGGATTGTTTGAATTTTTTTACATTTTAATTTGCCCATTAGTACACATTTTTTAAAAATATTTGTCCCAAATTACAAATTCTAATTTTTTTATGCAAAAAAAGGTCAGGTTTTTCTTGAAGATACTCATGTTCAAACATTGCTGTAGAATTCAATGTGTGAAAAAAGGGCCTGAAAGTGGGTAGTTGAACCATTAAAATATATATTTATAAATATCTTGAAAAGTATTTGACATATGAAGTTAAAATTTCACAGCAATAATTATAAATGTTCTAATTTTCTACCATAACATACTATAATAATAATAATAATAATAAACTTTATTTATAAAGCACACTAAAAAACCAAGGGTACACCAAGGTGCTTGACAAAATAAAATAGGGAAAGGGAGAAGAAGGGAGAAGGGAGGGAAAAGAGAAAGGACCTGGCACGTATCAATTATAAAACCTTGACAATCATAAGATATAAAAGTAGTTCACAAGCATAACGGATAAAAATGTACCAACACACACCAAGTGTTAACTAGGTGGAAAGGCAAGATTAAACAAATAAGTCTTCAGCCGTGATTTAAACAGAGGCAGAGAGTCAGACGCCCGGATAGACACAGGAAGGTTGTTCCATAAGACCGGGGCAGCTACAGCAAACGCGCGGTCACCACGAGACTTCAGCCGAGAACGAGGTTGCTCCAGAAGAATTTGGGTAGCAGATCTAAGTGCTCTGACAGGAGTGTGTAACCTGAGAAGCTCATTGAGGTAGCTCGGCACCAAATTATTAATGGTTTTGTAGGTGAAAAGTAATATTTTAAATTGAATGCGGTATTTAATTGGAAGCCAGTGCAAGCCAGCAAGAACAGGAGTGATGGAAGAAAACTTCCTGCTACCTGTCAAAAGGCGTGCCGCCGCATTCTGGACAGTCTGCAATCTAACGAGAAGGGTGGAGGAAAGGCCAATGTAAAGAGAGTTGCAGTAGTCCAACCTGGAAGTCACGAATGCGTGAATGAGTTTTTCCAGGTCGTTGTGCGGAATATAGCGCTTAGCCTTAGAAATGAGGCGCAGCTGATTAAAACTAGACCTCACAACAGCAGACACTTGCTTGTCAAATTTAAGCGAGCTATCCAGTAGTATGCCCAAATTACTGGCATAATCAGAAGGAGAGCTAGCAAAAGGCATCAGAGCAGCACACAGTTGGTCGCGGGGGATTTTACTATCAAACACCACGATCTCCGTTTTCTTTTCGTTCAGGACAAGAGAATTACTCTTGAACCAATCTTTAACCTCACACATGCATTCACGAAAATAGTGAAAAGGCAAGATCGTCAGTAATCTCAAAATAAATCTGTATGTCATCAGCATAGCAATGAAAGGCAATATTATACTTCTCAAAAATTGCTCCAAGAGGGAGCAGATATAGCGAAAAGAGAATAGGGCCTAATACAGAACCTTGAGGCACACCACAGCGTACAGGTACCGAGGAAGATGAGAAGTTGCCCAAATTAACCGAAAAAGACCTGTCAGCAAGATAAGATTTAAACCAGTTGAGGGCAGTGCCTCTTATACCCACAGTATGCTCGAGTCTTAGTAGAAGAATGTTATGATCAACCATATCAAAAGCAGAGGAAAGGTCCAATAAAACCAGGACCACAGAGCGTCCAGAGTCAGTGCTTACAAATAGGTCATTGAGAACTCTAAGCAAGGCCGTTTCAGTGCTGTGCCGTGGCTTAAAGGCAGACTGAAATTTCTCTGCAATGTTGTTCGCATCTAAATACGCCTGAAGCTGAGAGAGAACTAGTCGTCCAGGATCTTGGACAGAAACGGAAGCTTAGAGATTGGTCGATAGTTCAAAAGATCATAACAATCAAGATTCTTTTTTTTCAGAATAGGCTGGACTACAGCATGCTTAAAGGCCAGTGGGACAGATCCAGAGAGTAGAGAAAAATTCATTAAGAATAAAATGCTCGGTCCAATTACATCAAAGCAGCCCTTAACAATGCGTGATGGGAGAATATCAAACACAGCATTGGTGTTTTTCAGTTGATCAACCAGCTGCTTCAGATTCGAAAGCGACACGGGCTCAAATTGATGAAAAGTTGAATTACACTCAGAGGAAAAGACAGGACAAGAGGCAGACGAAGAGGAAGACTTAAGGGATGAAACCTTATCTAAAAAAAGAATTTGAAAACGCTCACAAAGAGCTTGTGAATACAGTAAAGGCATATCAGAACAGGGATTAACAACAGAATTAAAAGTGTTAAATAGCATACGGGGGTTGTGACCATTAGCCAAAATGACTTTGGAAAGAAAAGATGCCTTAGCCATTCTAGCAGCAGTTTGAAACTGTGAGCGGCTGGTCCGTAACATATCATAAGAAACCTGAAGTTTATCTTTTTTCCACCTCCTCTCATCACGGCGACAAATACGTCGTAAAGCACGCGTAGTATCATTTAGCCAGCAATGAGAGTAGGTTCTAGGGCGCTTCATTTTGATGGGAGCAACAGAATCAAGAATAAAAGAACAAACAGATAACAGGATATTAGCACAACCATCAACCGAGCAGAGAGAACAGTTGTCAGGTACAGCCAAATCAGAGGTAGATGAAAATAATGATAGCAAAGTATCAGCATAACCATCAGATGAGCGAACTGAGCAACAGTCAGGAATTATAGGCGCCAAATCTAAAAAAGACACAGCAAACTTTGACACAGCTTCAGAGCTGAGTACGCATAGCGGACGAGAAAGAGCTCCAGGGTGCAGTCCAGCGGCAGATAAGCCAATATCAAAGGAAATTAGAAAATGATCTGAAATCCCAGCGTCATTTATATCCTTAATACAAATATCCAGGCCATATGTAAAAACCAAGTCCAAAGTATGGCCTTTAACGTGGGTTGGTTCATTTACCCATTGAAGGAGGTTAAAAGAGTCCATTAAAGCAAGAAAGTCTTTAGCAAGCAGGTCATCCTTACAACAGATGTGTATGTTAAAATCACCAAGAATAAGAACAGAATCATATTTAAAAAGAACGGAACCCAAGAAGTCGGCAAAGTCCGAGATAAAACACTTGTTGTATTTGGGCGGTCGATAGACCAACACACATAAACTGGTCGTGGAAGCAGTCATCTCCAATAGCTGAACTTCAAAACTAGCAAAGTTAGGTGAGGAAAGTTGCCGAACATTATATACGTTTTTAAAAACCGAGGCTAAACCACCTCCCCTACCAGAAAGCCTCGGTGAACTAAAAAAGGCACAGTCCAAAGGAAGAAGTTCAGAGAAAGGAATGAGCTCACCAGGGCGAATCCAGGTTTCTGTAAGGAATAAAACATCAAGGCCACTAGTGGAGAATAAGTCATTTAAAACAAAGGTCTTATTTACCAGCGACCTGACATTAAGCAGTGCCATCCGTGGCCAGGGTACTAAATCACCTCTAGAAGCACGACGCAGAGTGCATAGATTGCTTCGACAAACTCCCCGTCGGCGCGATGTTATCCAAATCCGAGTAGGAAAGCGTGTCGCAGAGCGGGCAGATGCTTGGTGATCAGCCGGGTAAATCCAGCGACAAGTAAGCAGTTTAGCTTCCGGGCAATCCAGGGAGGAGGGAAAAAATGATGGCGTATCCAGATTAACATGTACATGGTCCGTAATTCTGGCTCTGAGAAAGGCCCTGAGACGGACGTGACGGCCACTCCGTCTTCCCCGCTTCCTGTAGCGTTTCTTGTGGAGACTAGGAAGCGGTAGGTAGGAGAAGCCGCAGGACGAATCCAGTTGTGGTAAGTTAGCGCTGCCCACACTCCAACAGGGGTCGGCCCGAAACGAATGGAAAGTACGAAGATTTAAAAGTGTTTGCCTGTCATATGTAATCAGTCCACAACCACTAGATAAACATAAGACTAGAAAAATAAAGATAAAAAACACAGTGCCGAGGTCCATAAGGGAAGGGAAGGGAAAAAGGGAGGGGAAAAAGCGGCGAGACGGACGGCAAGCCAAATACACCGGCGGCATCTTAGTCCACTCCAATTTACTATAATGTAAATTGGAGGCGTCCAAGCAGAAGGTTTGATTGATTTGAAACAGAATTACTCTATGGTGTTGCAGAGTTTTAAAGTAATGGTGGGTAATTACTTTTCTTAAGAGACCACATGAGCACCTGGTAATGCTGTGGAGGACTGTACCAATAAGCATATAAAGACGTAAAATTAATATTGAGCACAACTGAATTCAGCTTATTGGCGTCGCCCTCGGCAATATTACCAGTTTGTTCTGCGGTCCTTCAGAAAATGTATTGCCCAGCCCTCTTTTAAGCTTTAATTTTAAATTTGTACTCAAATTAGTAAAATGCTTTTCAAAAACATTGTACATTTTGACATAAGTGGTAGTAATTTTAAAGTGACGCTTTTTAGTTAACAAGCTTTTATTTTGAATCCATGTTTATTTCTCACCTCTGACAGACAGCCAGCTGCCTGGTGATTCTCCACCTCCAGATATTCTGCACTTGTAAAGTCCTTCATGGGACTTGTAGACTTGGTGGATGGTCATGTTTCCAGTGGAGCTTGTCCCAATGAAAATGCCATCCTTATAGAAGACAGCTGGAAGGCTGGCAGACAGTGTCTTGTTTCTACAATGCAGAGTTACAGCTTCACCCTCCAGCACATGAGCAGGGCCCTCCAGGATTACTGAAACAACTAGAAAACATTTTTTTCTACATTTTTAAAGTGTAAATTACTCTTAATCAATTTGTTGGTGATCCATCAAACTTGAGGGTAATTATTATAACACTGAAAAAATGATTTTGCAATGCCATTTATACTTGACAGTTTCTTTTATGTCCAAGTGGAAGGAAGCCTTGGGCTGGACCCAGGACACATTGAAGAGATTATACATCTCGGCTGCCTTGGGAGGTAGGGAGAGAGGGAAGTCTGGGCATATCTGCTCATACCGCAGGCCTCAAAACCCTCATAAGTGGTCAAAAATACATGGGCACAGTTGTATTTTTTTCGTATTTAACTTTAGGGTATTTCTATTTGTGTTGTGACTATGCCAGGAATTAAATAACCTAAAAAAAACCCCCACAATGTTCCACTGCTAAATGGTTAGATCTAACAGAGTTTGGTACATAATTTAAAGGATACATGAAATTGAAAGCAAATACCTTCTTCATTTTGATTTTCCAAACTGCTGTTTATCACCACCAGGGAGGTCTCTGGTGATTCTCCAGCTCCAGAGATTATACACTTGTAGAGTCCTTCATCAGACTTGGAAACATTGTGAAGGACCATCTTCCCAGAATAGCCAGTTCCAATTTTCAGGTCATCTTTATAGAAATCAGCTATGTGGTTTAGAAGAGCTCCTTTCTTTTTACAATGCAGGCTGATAGTTTCGCCCTCCATGACAGGGAAAGGTGGACTCTCCAGGATCACAGAACCAACTGAAACATTTAATAAATGTACAATAAAAGTTTAGTCCTGAATTCAGATTATACAAAATTGCATTTAATGTGAATGATACATAAAATATTAGATAATGATATGCCATGTGGGGGGTTACAAAAATAGTTCATACATATGGTAAGAAACAAGGGGCAGATTCAAAAAGCATGTGACAAACTACTTAAAAAACACACACACAGGAAAAACATTCCCAGACATGACTGTGGCCATATTAACCTAACATGTATTAGACAAGAAAGTGGTAAAAGATAATTCATCATCACAAATATCTAATACTAGGGCTACTTGTTCAGTTATTGAACCTGCAGTGCAGGTTACACAGTTTTGTAACTGTATAATCCAACAATATGCTGGGTTGGCTTCCAAATGGTCTAAAAATATTAATAATACTACTGTAATCAAAAGATACATTCTGAGGCTCTTGCCACAATACTACATGAAAACTACACAAACTTGCAAATTTAACAGCTACTATAGCTCCACATAGTGTAATAAACAGAGTTATAACTGTAACTGTTTTGTTAACCTTGGAAAAACTGCATTACCCTTGATGTTAGAATTAGTTTTTGTGGCCACAATAGAGTTGTTACTGTAATTGTTTTTAATTACTTGTATCAGAACCTGAGTCATACTTAACTCCACTTTCTTGGATAGTTGTAGCTTTTTTAATGAATGTATTTAAGCACTTATAAGACATTTAACTGTATCAGAGATATTGTATGACAGACTTCCCAAAAGAGAATATTTTAGATATAATGGCATATGTATTATGTGATCATCTTCATGTAATTAAGCTAGAAGGTCAACCAGACTTAAATTCTCACCTTCAGTCATAGGATGAGAAAGATGCTCCTGTGACACAGCTTCACCTGTACATAACAGAAAATATTCTGTAACCATATAATTTAATTAGTACCATATTTTTCGGACCATAAGGCACACCAGATTTTTTTTTTTTTTTTTTATTGCCATTGTGGCTCAGTTTTAACAGTAAAAGTGCTAGCGCTAACAGCATTGCTAACGCTAGCTGCAATGCTAACGCTAGCTGCAGTGCTAACGCTAACTTTTTTTTTTTTTTTTTTTTTTTTTTATTGTACAATGTACCAAAAATACATCGCAGAACTTAAGCAGATCCATCAAAAATGTACAATTATGGGTGATGAGGAAACAAAGCAGCCATCAATCAGAAAAGAAAGGAAAGGCACAGTAATAGAAGTCTCCAGCAGCAAACAATTATCTTAATGTCCTTCCTTATAAAGTAAGATATAACTAAATCAAAAAGAAAAGTAATACTAAGAAAAAAAAAACAAAAAAAAAAAACGGAGAACGCACATACAGTCTATCTACATTAGCTTAGAAGCTGCATCAAAAAATCAAGTAAGGTGTGAGCTTTATTAACATTACATTTGTCTAATGAAGCCTTCAATAAAGAGACTTCATTTTTAAAAGCAGCAAAGATCGGAGTAATTTTCAAGAAGCGACATTTATGAATGAAGAATTTTGCGACTATAAATAGGTTGTTAATCCCAAATTCTATTTTCTTATTTTCTGTTTGTAGGCCAACTCTAATTACTTGAAAGGTTAGAGAAGGGCAGTCAATATTTTTAGAAGTTAACCAGTACTGGAAACCATCCCAAAAGGATCTGGTGCTTTCACATGAGTAGAAAAGGTGCTCTGTAGTCTCAATCAGTGTTGCAAAATGTGCATGTGTTCGTATCTATATTGAATTTCTTGTGAAGATAATCCTTGGACGGGTATATGGCATTTAACACTTTAAAGTGAATTTCTTTAGCTTTTGGCGGAATTGGAAAGGAAAGATACTTGGTCAAAAAGCTAAGGTTATAATCTTTAAACAAATATTTTCTTGTTAATTGAGAAGGAAAAAGTTGCTTGGTTAGAATTGTCCTTAAAAATTTGTTATTGCAAGTCTTTCCTTTAAATTGACGGTCATCAATAAATAAGGATGGTTCACGGATTATAAAGGAAGAATAGGTTAAACTGGCTTTAGTCATCTGAATCATTGCAGGGGGAATGGCTTTCACAACTTTAATGAATTTACTTTGAGTACATACTAAGCCATAATTATCAATAAATTTATTATACGATAATACATTGCCGTCATTGTCTAAAAGGTGTAGAACGGTCCCAATTCCGTGGTCCATCCAATCCTTATAAAAGAAGGATTTTCTTTTTATCAATATACATCGGTTGTTCCAGATCGAATTTGTATGTGAAGAAAAATTGTGCTTATAAATCATTTTCCAGTACTGGAGAACCTGTTTATGAAAATTAGATAATTTAATTGGTAATTTGGAGATTTCAAAATCACACTTTAAGAGAAATTCAATGCCACCAAGCTTCTCAAAAATTACTTTTGGGAAATAAAACCAAATATTATTTAAGTTATTTATGAAAGACTGCAACCATTTAAGTTTGATGGAACCATCCAATGCTTCAAAATCAATCACATTCAATCCGCCTTCTTCTAAAGACTTCACTACATCATTCTTCCTAATATAATGTTGCTTATTTCTCCAAATATAATTAAAGTTAATTTGATTTATATTCTTGATTAGTTTATTGGAAATATATAAACATTGAGATGGATAAATCAGTCGCGAAATACCTTCTGTTTTGGTAAGTAGGACACGTCCAAAGATGGAAAGGTCTCTTTGTAACCAGCTGATTAGGATCTTTTTAGATTTTTGGGTAATATGCTCAAGATTTAGGATTTCTCTATTATTTATATTCTTTGAGATTATAATACCCAAATATTTAATTTCAGTTTTTACAGCTATGTTAAGAGAGATGCTGGGTTTACCATCATGAATAGTTAATATTTCACATTTTCTAATATTCAGGTACAAACCAGAGGCCTTTGAAAATAGTGAAATTTCATTTAGTGCGAGAGGAACCTGTAACATGTTCTTTAAAAACAGTGTAGTATCATCTGCTAGCTGACTTATAATCAGTGGGGCTCCCATCAAGTTCAGTGGTTGAATATTTGGATTGTGTTTTATGAAAATAGCCAAGAGTTCTGTTACAATAATGAAAAGTAGCGGAGAAGCTGGACACCCCTGACGGATTCCTCGACTAATGTTAAATCGTTTAGATGTTCCAAAAGGTAAAGAAATAGAACTATTGATATCAGAGTATAACAAAGAAATTAAATTTATGAATTTTTTACCAAAACCAAAATACTGTAAAGCTTTAAAAATAAAAGGATGCTCGACCGTATCAAATGCTTTATAGAAGTCTAAAAAAAGGAATCACACCATCATCTTCAATTAAGTGATTATAGTCCAATAAATCCAAAACTAATCTAATATTATTGTGGATAGAACGATTCTTAAGGAACCCAGATTGTGTTTCACTAATAATCTGATCTAAACCGTCCTTTAATCTATTTGCAATAACATGAGCAAGAATTTTATAATCTGTATTCAATAGAGTAATTGGACGTAAATTATCGATTAATCTTTTATCTTTACCAGGTTTAGGAATAAGGGAGATAAGACCCTGTTTCATTGTCGTTGCTAATGATTCAAGGCACACCAGATTATAAAGCGCATTACGCGAAACAAAATAGTCAAATAAGTCAAACTTTACTCAACACATTCTTCTTGCTTCCTCCACTTCCATACAATTGATTCATGAATTCTCTCGCAGCTGCCCTATTCCCATGTTGTTGCAGTATATTAATGACTAACCTCGTATTGTGGATGGATTATCTCAGTTGCTCTCCTGCCTGAAGTTTGATCTATTTACAGCATCCTGCCATGCGACTGCATTTGTCCATAACCATCGGGATCTCTCCCGTTAACCTTTATCGAGTGGAAAAAATAACATAAACACAGCTTCACTGTGTTTATGTTATGCTAACATAGCTGTGTCGCTAGCGATCACGTAGCACCAGTGTTGGGGAGTAACGGAATACATGTACCGGCGTTACGTATTTAAAATACAAAATATGAGTAACTGTATTCCGTTACAGTTACCGTTTAAAAAGGTGGTATTCAGAATACAGTTACTTTGTTGAAATAAAGGGATTTACACGGCTGTAATGCCTGTGTCTCAATCTCTCCTAGCGGCCTGCATAATGATGTGACGAAATATTTATTATTGTTCAAAAGATTATTTAATATGAAGGCAATAGGCAGAGTTTTACAGGCATAGCCCTAAAGAATGTAGCCTCATGGGGAGTGTAGCCCAGTTGTAAGTAAGCTATTAAGACTCGACGGTACACTGTGTTCGTGTTTTCCTCCAAAACAATAAGTTCCGTTGGAGCAGCAAAGTTGACCCAGACAACAAAGTAAAGCTAGTTTTCGGTTACGAGCCCAACACGGAAGCCAACGCATTAGCCAGAGGTCCTTTTACTACGGTTCAGAGCCGCAGACCTGTTTTATATACGCGCAGAATAGTTTTCTATACGAGATCGCTGCAAAAATAGCAGCCTTACATAATGTCCAACCTACTGTTACTCATTTTATATTAAGATTTAAAATTCTAGTTGGTATTGGTATGGCGAATAGTACGGTGGCCCTGAGAGGCAAAGCACGTACAAACTCCAAAGCACATGCAAACTCCAAAGCACATGCAAACTCCAAAACACATGCAAAATCCAAAACACTTGCAAAATCCAAAACACTTGCAAACTCCAAAACACTTGCAAAATCCAAAACACTTGCAAACTCCAAAACACATGCAAACTCCAAAACACTTGCAAAATCCAAAACACATGCAAACTCCAAAACACTTGCAAAATCCAAAACACTTGCAAACTCCAAAACACATGCAAACTCCAAATCACAACGGAAGTGCTCCAGGACGCTAGGGGCAGTGTTGAGCTCAATTTGCAAAATAAACGGCAAGTTTGTCTGTATGGGACGGTCTAGTCTCCGTCGCGCTTCCCAGGTTGCCTAGCAACCATGATACTAACCGCTGGAAACGTGTCATACAACTTTGTTTGACAGAAATGAAGGAGAACATATTTTGTTCATTTGTTTGTTTGTTTCTACAAGAGCTTTGTGTGATTTGATAAGTATCTGAGGCTGAGACCACAGGACTGTAAAACATGATTTTTGAGCTTCATTTCTGTAATGAACAGTCATTTAAGATTAGTTAGTAAATAACAATTAGCTAATGTTGTTCATGAGACTAAAGTCATATCACTTTGGTAATGTAAATATAATATGGCCAATATTATAGTTATTATATTAATCATTATTAGCTATTACAGCAGTGAACATGAACTCTGTGTCAAATACTGAGCCTCAGTACAGATTCAAGTTGCAGTTATCTATGTCTTATCACCTTAAATCTTCACTCAAAGAGAAGTATCTTTGACAGTGCATATATAGGTGTATCATATATAAGAGACAAATGTTGTTCCTTCAGTATGTTGGCATTGCTAAATTTGGCTCATTGCTTACATATATTTATAAAAAGAAAATGTACAAACTGTGATAACTGTTTCTGATAAAATGAAGAGTAGACTGATATATTAAATATTCCTTTATTGGGTGAGAAAATCAGAGCATGTCATAACTGCTTTAAGTCATACAGAATAGATATCAGAGCCTTAAACAGGCTGACTTCTGCTAAATGGGTCAAACTGGGCAGAAAGTCTACAAACACATAACATCCTTATAGAATATGATGTAACACTATAGATCAACTTACCTCAGAATATATAAAGCATATAAACAGTTACAGCAATATGATGCAACAAACACAGCAGTGCTACTAATCCAAAATACTCAAAGCTTCATAGAACTGAAACAAACATTTATTTTTAGCTCCATTCTGCTGCTGATACATACTTTAGGTTTCTGAATATTAAACTTGTTGCTGCCTTTCATAGTGTGTAACTTGAAGGCCCTGAGTACTTTCTCCCACACTGAAAACACTGGGATGATAACATTATTTGAACATTACCTAATAAGACTGATTCAGGACAGACAATTAGTTATGTTAAACTTTCTTAGCAGTCCTTCACAAACAGGGAACAGTCTGTCTATTCTCTCCATCTGTCAGCTGCTGCTGGCTCTTCCTCCTCCTCTTCCTCACACACTGCTGAGTTTGTCCTGGTGGATCATCAGGGGTGCAAAGCCTCACAGATGATGTGCAGCAGTGGGTCCCTCAGTCTGTCCTCACTCTGGACACTTGCAGTTGTCACACATGGAAATCAAATGTGTGATAAGCTGCAGGATTCAAACACAAGTGTAACTTATAAATACATGTTCATACTTTTATTCCACAATCAGAGAGAAAGAAACAGAGAGAGAGTGCAGGACAGACAGACAGGTGACAGTCTCAGGTGTATACACTGCTACAAAACAGCACAAGAGAAGGAGGATTTAGTGTTTGTGTTATTACGAGTGCTGAACAAGAAGAGTTCCCAGATGGTCCAGTGGACACATGTGTGACTCCTGTGATTAAAGCATCTTTCTTTCAGCTTAACGAGTGAACCGTCAGCTCGTTCAAACACACGTTAAAGTCCGTTTGGCTCGACACCACCGAACAGAGGCAGCAATATAACATAGCTAACATTAACAGTGCAGTGAATCCTGCTTGTGCCGTCATATTCAGGACTGCAAACCGAGCAGCATCACTGACTTTCAGCTTGTTGTGTTTGTGGATATATGACTGACTTTAATTATCCATAAAATCATCACATTCTCTGTAAGATTGAAGTCAACTATTGAACGGCGTATATTTTGAAGTAAAGGCTTTAAAACCAAGTTAGTACAAACATCGCTAATGTCACTTAACTTTGCTGACATGTGGCCAACAGTAATGTTTTAATGTTCTTCATTATAAAAACATTTGCGCATAAATAAGTGACATAATATTCAGTACTTACTTCTGAAAGTTTACTCTTTGGCGGCTCCGCTTCCGCCGTTTTTTTCGGCAAAATTATCCACACCACGGCCGCGCTATGAAATCTGGGATATGTTGGGCCATGAAGGCTACACCGACCCATCCTTAAAATTCAGGGAAATTAAGGACGCATTTGAGGGCCGCATTTGGAGCAGCCTTTGAATTGGGACAGCCTTCGTCGTGTCGCTGTGACATAATCGTCCTTAAAATGTGGCCTTTAAGGCTGCAGACCCTGAATTGGGATAGAGCCCAAATCCGGTCATTGGTACTTCCTGGCTTGTGTAGTTACTAGGTAACAAAAGCTCAACACTGCCCCTAGCGTCCTGGAGCACTTCCGTTGTGTTTTGGAATTTGCAAGTGTTTTGGAGTTTGCATGTGTTTTGGATTTTGCAAGTGTTTTGGAGTTTGCAAGTGTTTTGGAGTTTGCAAGTGTTTTGGAGTTTGCAAGTGTTTTGGATTTTGCAAGTGTTTTGGAGTTTGCAAGTGTTTTGGATTTTGCATGTGTTTTGGAGTTTGCAAGTGTTTTGGAGTTTGCAAGTGTTTTGGAGTTTGCAAGTGTTTTGGAGTTTGCAAGTGTTTTGGATTTTGCAAGTGTTTTGGAGTTTGCAAGTGTTTTGGAGTTTGCAAGTGTTTTGGATTTTGCATGTGTTTTGGAGTTTGCATGTGCTTTGGAGTTTGTACGTGCTTTGCCTCTCAGGGCCACCGTAGAATAGCCTTCAGTAATAGCAATAAATCACACAGCAATAGTACATTCATGTAGTTGTAAACAGCATGATAATATATTAAGTAATCCAAAGTATTCAGAATACGTTACTCTCATTGAGTAATGTAACGGAAAACGGTATGTCATGTTTAGGTGGAAACTAGCGAGCTAACTTCCTGCTAACTTCTAACTCTGTTAAATTTAATACATTCTGTTTTCATGGATGCCTGGATGTTAAACTTAATTATTACACCTGGTAAAGCAGCAACGCTGATCATTTTATTAAGGATGAAAGAATTTAGACAGTTTTTAACTCTCAGCATTGCTGCAGTGTTTGTTTGACTTTGGGACCTGAATGAGACGGAGTTTTGGACCCAGATTACTCTGCAAGGCTCCTGACTATGGATTATGGCAGAGGTTCCCAAAGTGTGGGGCCCGCCCAGAGCCATTGCAGGGGGGGGCGCGGTATGAAAAGAAAAAAAAAAAAAAAAGAGCGCTTGGACACTGTGGACAGGTTTTTGACGGGGCTCGCACACAAACGCAAAGCAGGAGATGAAGCATCGCTGAATATGTTTCCAAACCAACTTCCTTCCAAGCCAAAGACAGGAAAATAGGGTTAAGCATATCTTCCCTTTGGCTTCACCTGCACAAGTGCCGAGGTAGGTCTCCCCTGCAAAATTAGTTTCCCTGCGTCAGGAGCACGCGCTGGGCTCTCCAAATCACGGACAAACAGGATCCCACATTCTTGATTTTTAGTTCACAAACACTTCTTATAATGACTAACTACTCCTGGCATTTTGGACATGTTAGCTCTTTATGCAGTAAAGTTACAGTGGGATACAAATAATATCAGGCTGATCCTGCCGTAATTTGTTCCCCCGGTTCAAATCACGGACAAACAGTATCCCACAGCTGTTTTTGTGTTTAAACCCATTTTACACAGAGAGGCATTTTTTGAAAAATGTATTGACAGCAATGTTGAATATTATTACACAGGAAAAAAAACAACTACACGTAAAATAATTACACCATGACGCCTCTGCCTTTCTAAATGGAGGGACAGTAACTGCGTGTGTATATGTAAGCGTGTAAAACCTGAAGATAGTCAGATTAACAGTAACAGTATTTTGTCTCTATCTGCCATTCTGCAATCATCTCATGTAAACATTAACGTGGCGCACAGCGTGACGTGAAAAGAGGCACATACCTTTGACGTTGCCTGACGAACTCTGTATTCCTCGTCCACACGTAAACGCAAAAAAGGAGTTTTAAATAATCTCTGTTTTCGGTGAATCGCAACGCCGTTTACGTGTGGACGAAAAGCCCAAACGCATAGAAACAGCTGCATTTTCAAAAATACCCGTGTAGGTGTGGACGTAGCGTAAAAGAGTTGGTAGTATATTTTATTACTACCTGTAATTTATTGCCGTTTACTTGTATTTGCTTAATTGTTTACTAAATGTTTGAGGTGTGAAATAAACCGCAATGGAGTTTGTAAACAAAATATGGGTGTGTGTGTTTGGAGGATGTGTTTGTGGGGGGGGGCGAACATTTTTCTTGTAAAAAAGGGGGGCCTGGCAAAAAAAGTTTGGGAACCACTGGACTATGGTATGGTATGGTGCTCCGACAATCCATTTTTTGAGAGATTTTTGAGTGCCGTGTAACACATAAAATCGAGGTCAGTGAGCACAACCAGAATTCATACATAAGGGACACTGGATTATTGGCGATTTTTGTGAAGGATTCTAAATGCACCTTAGAGTGCAGAAAATACGGTAAATAAATCAAACAGTGTAAACCTGTGGCAGCCCCTCAAAGTTGAGGCAACATAGTTACTGGAAACATTCTTGGTTGCCAAAATGTGTCCCTTAATCCTTAAATTCTCCTTGATAGAGTCAAAAATACCCTAAATTTAATCCTTGCATCCTAAAGTTTGATTACTTTTGTTAAAGTGACATAAAAATAAACAACATTGAACATTTTTTTAAACTGCTGTATAAGTGTTGCAAATTTCTTGTTTGATCTTGTTAAAATTTGACCCATATTTATTAAGATACATTTTAAATCCTAGAACAACTAATTCATCTATTCTTATACACTTTTATATGTAACAAACTTGAGGCTTTTATTTTGAAATATGTTTATGTCTCACCTCTGACTGACAACCAGTTTTCAGGGGATTCTCCAACTCCAGATATCCTGCACTTGTAGAGCCCTTTGTGAGACTTGTAAACTCTGTGGATGGTCATGTTTCCTGTAGAACTGGTCCCAATGAAGATGCCATCTTTATAGAAGACAGCTGGGAGACTGGCGGACATTCTTTTTCTGCAGCACAAAGTTACAGCCTCTCCCTCCATCACAGGATGTGTAGGACTCTCTAGCATAACAGTAACAGCTGAAATAGATCATTGACATCAACATGTTATCAAAAATACCTTCTGCCCAACTGAAAATCTGCATGATAATCACATCTTGATGGTTTCATTTAACAGATGAAAGATTACAGAAGCTCTGTCAAATGTATCACCCTAACTGTATATTTTGACATATAAGACAATAATTCGTATATTAATAAGAATCGAGATCAACAAGAGTTGAGGGTTTACCTTCAGTGCCAACATTAGCAGCTCCTAGAGTCAAAGCACTACCTGTATGTGACCAAAAATATGTTTGCACATATTAAAGTTAATCACAGAATTTTCAGCCTTTCAAAATCACTTTTTTTTATCCCTACAGTACATCAAAAATGCCCACATGCATCCTGATTAGCACACAAATCCTGATTCACATTGGTTGGTATCCAATTTGGAACCAAGAATGTTTCCATTAGTGTTACATTACGAATTGTATGCATACACCATATACAAAATATACAATAAAACAAAATGACGACATATATCCTTTGTGCTGTGCTTACTTTTGATAGCTAGCCAGCTCTCTGGTGATTCTCCAACTCCATGTATTTTGCATTTGTAAAATCCTTTGTCAGACTTGGAAACATTTTGGATTTTCACCTCTCCTTCAAAGCTTGTGCCAATGAGTAAGTTATCTTTGTAAAAATAAGCTGTAAAATTGGAGGAAGTCGTCTTGTTTCTACAGTACAGATTCACAACTTCTCCCTCCATCACAGGATGGACGGGACTCTCCAGTATCACAGAACCAGCTGAAAAATGTGTAGAAAGGTTTTTTTTTTCTTCTTCTGACTTTATAAAAGCTGGATTGTATAATTTTCTTATTTCAGATTTTAACTCTGAGAAAACATACTTGACACAGTGATATTGATGGTGTTGCTTCTCTCCGCTCCACTCTCACACCAGTATTCTCCACTGTCTGATACAAAAGCATAGTCGATCGTGCAGGTCTTCATCGTAGTGTTAGTGGAACATTTCGAAACGATTTGCTCAACGTTCCTTACTTTCCATTCCGCTGAAATATTAAACCCACTACAAGTAAAATAGACTGACTCATATTCAAAGAGCTGCAGCCTCGATGGAAGGATGTGAAATGCTGAATCTGAGAAGAAAGCATGTCATAAATGTAAAATTCAGTTTAATGCAGACATTAGGGAAAAAAGAACAAGGTTAAGCAAAGCCCATCAAAAGAGTGTGAAAGAAATGTGTGTGTGTGATTTTTTGTTAAGATTAACGTTAAGTTGACTACTACTTACCAGATACAACATATGCAACCAGCAGCATCGACCCTTAAAAAAAACAGCAAGGATAGTTTTGTATAATGTTGATTCTATAACGATATATATAAATATACACTCATTTTTATAATCTACTTTGGAGAGTGATAGAGCACCATACATATGCTGTACATGCACTGCACATTAAACTATGGTTACCTGGTGATGCTGTCATAGTCTGGCTATACTCAGTATGTTTTCACTTCAAGTTCTGAAACAATTTTGTAATTTTCTTATTAGTATTGTGCTGTGTGGAAGGAGCTCCCTTTTTATTCAATCTTAATCTGAGGCTAACACGGTTCTTGCTCTTATAAACGAACAAGAGGGGTGTTGTCTAGTACTTTTGGTTCATGAATTCACAAAAAATAAATGTAAAAAAATATATAAACAATAAACGGTTTAGCATATCTTATTTTATTTTCTTGAAATATTATTTTAGCTGATAGTTTTTACTATGAGACTTTTGGATATCTATTATTTTACACTTCACAATTCAGTGCTGTAGATCTTACATGAACAAATGTTAAGAACCTAAAGTAAATCTAAAACTAAAAGAAAAGTCTAGCATTCAGATGCTACTAAAGTCCCATATTTGCGCATAGGCTAATAAAAAGTAAAAACATATATTGTTGATTTTAATGCCTCTTACAATATTATAAATTTTACTTGAATTATATGACTGCTTGAGGGCAGTAGGTCTTAAAACAGCAGGTAGAGTAAAATTTTAAAAAATGTTTAACAAATAAATTTTCTCAGTTATAATTAGAGTATCATCTGAAAATGATCAAACATTTAAAATAAAATCTGTATTTACGTTTTTGTTTTTATGGTTAATAAAAAATAGCATTTTTGTCATTTTGCATTTATCTTAAAAAAAGCATTTGAAATGTTTTTGTTTGCCTTTTTGTGAAATTCAGCTGTAAACCATCAGAAATTGCCACGAACCTTTGACATTTGTGACATTTTAGTTAGTCAAATCTGGGCATCTGCAGGAGTGCTGGCTTTCTTTCCACATTTTTTTTTACTTGCTAGTACTCAGAGGGTTTTTTTTTAAGTGTCTGTTCTAAAATCCAAATCCTGGTAAATTACAATGATAAAAAATCACAGGGAACATTTCAGGCTCCTTTCTTCAATAGTTTTTGCCTCATTTTTCAAAAAAGTGATGATTTTTCCCAAAAAAGTTTCTAAACAAATGTGCAAGTTAAAATTTACAGCAATCATTCTCTGTGTCCTCATTATAGACCATAGAATTGTATGCAAATCAAAGACAAACAAGAAGAAGGCCCAAATGAATTTGATAGGATGAACTAATAGTAACTTACAGGTTAAAATTTACACCAGTTGATTACTTATTGATAACTTATTGGGACACACATTGCACATATTGCATTGCAAGTCTTGCGTTTAAATGTTTGACATCATCTCATTGATCATATAACTTGCAAAAATGTCCAATAAATAAATAAAAAAGACATTAACTTTGCATTATGCCGAAAGAAGAATGGTGGAAGTAGAATAATTTCAAAAACTTAAAACTAGCCAGTGAATGAAAAACAGCAACATAGTTTGCAAACTGTCATGCCTTACTTGTGAAAGACAATTTATGAGGACTACAGAATAATACACTACTTACAGATTGTGCTCCAGAAAGCTGTGACCATCATGCTGTCTTGATGTTGTCTTGGCTGTGACAATGAGACAACAATAAAGCTCGAAGTATTTAAGGTCTTCCACTTCCTTTGCTGTTTTTTTGGTTGTTTGTGTGTTTACGCTAATATTCATGAACTAAGATACAACTTTCTTTTTTAAACCATATGACCATTTTTTTCTGTGTCTAGTAGGGTGTTTCTTCTGTTTGTTGTCTTCATGTGTGGTTTGCTTTTAATATGCTGCAGCTACTAAATAAAACTTTGAAGACATGCTGTAAAAACTCAATACATGTCTCTAAATGTCTACATGTACCTTCAGACTTGGTTATTAATATTCTACAACCAGTTAACTGTCAACACAGCAGAACTTTAATAAAAAGCTTTTGATCAGTAGCACAGTCAGGCCTCGATGAAGTGTTAAATGGGTTGTAAAAGGTAATTTTGCAGGAATTTTGTTTTCTTTTACTCATTTAATGTATTTCAGTGCAAATGTATTAAATTTAAGTAGTAATTTTAGATGATGTAATATGCATTTTTATTATATTACCATGATGCATTTCATGTGTGACTCTTTTCTTATACTTTTTATGTAATATTATTAGGAGAAACTTATAAAGTAAAACAGCTTCAGCTTTTAATTTATAAAGATTTCAGTATGAGCCACCACTGTGGTAGTGGCAGGAATAGTTATAAGTGAGGGGCTCCTCTACTCTGATGGATGTGACTTTCAACAAGTAAAAGTCATAAACTATGTATTATTTCTTACTTTATTTCTTCTCTGACTTCTCTCTGTTACATTTCTCTGCAGCTTTGAGTGATGTCTGTAATCACTGCTCTTTTTTTCTTGTATTTTGCGTCTAATCTCTTGCATTTTTTTCTTCCACTTTCTTGATCATTTTTACATGATTTTTTTCATAGTTTTTCTCTCATTTTTCTGCTGCTGGGCTGGGCTGCTTTCTTGTATGAAACAATTGCAACTTTTGATTTGTTGGTAAATCACACATTCTCAATTAGCAGCAATGGCAAAAACTGCTTCAGTAGTGCATCTTTAATATGAAGTTTAATATCATAGATGCATCTACTAATCATATTGAACAAGTTCGAATCTTGGTGAGTCAGAGATGAGGTTTTCTGAAAATTTTGTGAATGCAATGAATTGAGAAATATGTCCCAAAGGATTTTCTAAATGATACCATAGCTGCATCTACTAAGTCAGTGGTTCCCAAACTTTTTTTGCTGGGCCCCCCTTTGTTTTACAAGAAAAATGTCCCCCCGCGCGCACGAACACATCCTCCAACCACACACACCCATATTTTGCTCCATTGCGGTTTATTTCACACCTCAAACATTTAGTAAACAATTAAGCAAATACAAGTAATCTGCAATAAATTACAGGTAGTAAGGAAATAAACTAATAACTCTTTTACGCTACATCCGCCCCTACATGAGTATTTTTGAAAACGCAGCTGTGTCGTCCACACGTAAACGGTGTTTCGATTCACCGAAAACAGAGATTTTTAAAACTCCTTTTTTGCGTTTACGTGTGGACGAGCAATACAGAGTTCGTCACGCAACGTCAAAGGTATGTGCCTTTTTTCACGTCATGCTGTGCGCCACATTATTGTTTACATAAGATGAATTGGCAGATAGTCAGATTAACAGTATTTTGTCTCGATCTTCAGGTTTTACACTGTCACGGTCCCCGTGTCTCTCTGGTTGGCTCACGCTGGCTACAGGTTTTGTTGTTGTTCTTTTTTGTTTTTTGTTTTCTTTGTCTCTCCTCCTCCTCTCTGCCTGGGTGGAGCTCGTTACGGGCTCTCGCTCTTGGCCCACGCACCTGTGTGATTGTCTCCACCTGCTGTTGATCTGGCTGATTTCCCCAGCTGCTATTTAAGGCAGTGGCACAGAGCAGCTCACCGCTGGAACGTTGAACCTCCTGAGTTCGTGCTCTCGGCATTATCAAAAGAAATCCCTCTATGTGTTTTGCTGTGAAACTAACGTTGAATTCTGTGTGTAGATATCCCTCTTCTGGACCAAATCATGGGACCTGCCTGGGTGTGGCAGCGTGTGTGGAGTTTTGGAGCGAGTGCGGCTGAAGAGGAGTGCGTGTGTGCGGAGGAGCTGTGGGGGTGACTGTGTGGAAGAGGAAGCGTGTGTGTGGATTACCCCCCTTCTCTCCCTGGAGCCCTGGACCCCCCCCTTCCAACTCACTGTACATGTATATAGCACTGAGGTGATCACTGTTGTAAATAAATAATCTCCTTTTGTTCACAAAGAAAGAACTGTCTGCGCGTGAGTCCGTCCAGTAGCCATGACATACGCGCTGTCCCTCCATTTAGAAAGGCAGAGGCGTCACAGTGTAATTATTTTACATGTAGTTGTTTTTTTTTTTTTTTCCTGTGTAATAATATTCAACATTGCTATCAATACAATTTTCAAAAAAATGTCTCTCTGTGCAAAATGGGTTTAAAAACATAAACAACTGCGGGATGCTGTTTGCCTGTGATTTGAAATGGGGGTACCAATCCTGGCAGGATCAGCCTGATATTATTTGTATCCCACTGTAACTTTACTGTATAAAGAGCTAACATCTCCAAAATGTCAGAAGTAGTCATTACAAGAAGTGTTTGTGAACTAAAAATCAAGAATGTGGGATACTGTTTGTCCGTGATTTGGAGAGCCCAGCGCTGCTCCCGACGAAGGGAAAACCAATTCTGCAAGGGAGACCTACCTTGGCACTTGTGCAGGTGAAGCCAAAGGGAAGATATGCTTCACCATATTTTCTAGTCTTTGGCTTGGAAGGAAGTTGGTTTGGAAACATATTCAGCGATGCTTCATCTCCTGCTTTGCGTTTGTGTGGGTGCCCCGTGCTAGCAGTGTCCAAGCTTTGTGGTCAAGTTTTCTGAAAATCTTTCTGAAAATGAGTTAACTTAGGATTGGCAAATTCATACTATAAGTGCATGTTATCAAACAAATCAGGGACTGCAATAATTCAAATTTTGTCAAACAAGAAATTCTGATGCTTACCAAATTTGTGAAGTGATTTCACATTTACTTACATAACCATAAACAAGAATTATCGTGTGGCTACATGACATTTAGTTATTACATCCATATTTTGAAAATTTGATGCGTTTCCATTACAACATAATATTTTCACTATAACACAACCATGCTCAGACAATCAAGAAAAAAATTTATAAAGAATTTTTTGGAATTTTACACACATTTAGCTCAAGTCACCTTATTCCAAAAACACACACTAAAACAAAAACATTAGAAGAATATCTAATAAATGTGGGCCAATCCTAGCAAGTGAATGGGTTGGACAATCTCCTTGATTTCTATTGTATATAGTATTTTATTTTATTTTATTGTATTTTATTGCATTCCAGTGTTTTCTAATTTCTGCTACATAACTTTGCACTTTTGCTGTAACAAAACAAATTTCCCACCTGTGGGACTAATAAAGGCCATCTTATCTTACCTTATTTAGCTGACATTCCTTTTAGTGATCTGTAAGGAGAGAGAAGATGATTTCTCCCAGCTGTGTTTCCCTCTTGTCTCCCATTCCCTGATTACTCCAGTGTGTATTTTCTTGTGTTTTCCTTGCCCTCTGTTGCGTTGCACCCTCTTTATGCTGTGTTTTCCCTCTGTGCTTCTTGTACTTTTCTAGTTGTCTCCCTGTTTAGTTCTGTAGCTTTCTATTGTCGTAGTGTTTGGATTTCAGTTTGTAGTTCTATGATTTTTTTTTTTTTTTTTTTTTTTTTTATCCAGCAATAAAAGCTGTGCTTTAAGGTTAACCTCCCGTCTCTGAGAGTCCTGCTTTAGAGTCCAATCCTGCCTGCCACACAGCAAATCATGACCGTAACATTGTTTTGTTTCAATCTCTACACTAAAACCCCATTCCATTTTTTAAAACATGTATTTAGCTACAAAATCTAAATTTTGGCAATTAAAGTGAGCAGGAAAATTGCTCTGCAGTTTTTGCAGCATTCACCCTAGCATATCTTTTAACTAGCTGCATAAAGTTGATACCAAGGAAACAAGCATAATCTGGGCAAGTAAAACTAACATTTTATGTCAGTTTCAGGTGACATTTGACCATGTTGAAGTTGGTTGCAGGTAGTTAATAGTATGTCTGGAACAAAAGAGAAATTGTATTTGAAAATTTCTCGTATCAGTCAGCTATAATTTACATTTTTAAATTTGCCTAGTTTTGTATTTAAAAAAATATATAAATAATTTAATTTAAAAAAAAAAAAATTGGTGAAGGGAACAGCAATGCCACCTATGCCAGAAGACCCAAAGACAGGCTACCAAAAAATCCAGTGGGTTCTTCGCACTTGTGTCAAGCCAGCCTCAACTTTGTTTTGTGTTTGTATTCCATGTACTACGGGAAGAGATGTTGAAAACTGATTTCAAAAACAAAGCCTGTGAGGTAGCATAACATAAGCAGCATGGAAAGTGAAAGGAAGACAGCATCTGCAGACTGTTCAAGTTTCTTTTAATTGTCCTTTGTTTTCTGGCGTCGCCTTTCAACAAATATTTCACGAAACATCAAAACCTGGCAGTTTCATATCTCACCTGCTTTATATAGAATTCCACTCACATCGGAACCTCATTAACCTCTTCCATTGAGAAAACAGGGTAGACTAAATAACACAGTATAGACAAAGAAAAAGAAGTAAAATCAATCTTCCACTTACGAAACTCATTCACCCAGCTAAACGGCTTGAAAAGTCAATCTCTTCCCAAAATCTGACTCATGAGGTTATTTTAAAGGAAATAAACAATTTTAAACAAAAGAAACACCCCTTCATTTTGTTACACCCAATTGACATGATCAATGACAACACATCCTATACAGTGAGTACAGAATTATTAGGCAAATGAGTATTTTGTCCACATCATCCTCTTCATGCATGTTGTCTTACTCCAAGCTGTATAGGCTCGAAAGCCTACTACCAATTAAGCATATTAGGTGATCTGCATCTCTGTAATGAGAAGGGGTGTGGTCTAATGACATCAACACCCTATATCAGGTGTGCATAATTATTAGGCAACTTCCTTTCCTTTGGCAAAATGGGTCAAAAGAAGGACTTGACAGGCTCAGAAAAGTCAAAAATAGTGAGATATCTTGCAGAGGGATGCAGCAGTCTTAAAATTGCAAAGCTTCTGAAGCGTGATCATCGAACAATCAAGCGTTTCATTCAAAATAGTCAACAGGGTCGCAAGAAGCGTGTGGACAAACCAAGGCGCAAAATAACTGCCCATGAACTGAGAAAAGTCAAGCGTGCAGCTGCCAAGATGCCACTTGCCACCAGTTTGGCCATATTTCAGAGCTGCAACATCACTGGAGTGCCCAAAAGCACAAGGTGTGCAATACTCAGAGACATGGCCAAGGTAAGAAAGGCTGAAAGACGACCACCACTGAACAAGACACACAAGCTGAAACATCAAGACTGGGCCAAGAAATATCTCAAGACTGATTTTTCTAAGGTTTTATGGACTGATGAAATGAGAGTGAGTCTTGATGGGCCAGATGGATGGGCCCGTGGCTGGATTGGTAAAGGGCAGAGAGCTCCAGTCCGACTCAGACGCCAGCAAGGTGGAGGTGGAGTACTGGTTTGGGCTGGTATCATCAAAGATGAGCTTGTGGGGCCTTTTCGGGTTGAGGATGGAGTCAAGCTCAACTCCCAGTCCTACTGCCAGTTTCTGGAAGACGCCTTCTTCAAGCAGTGGTACAGGAAGAAGTCTGCATCCTTCAAGAAAAACATGATTTTCATGCAGGACAATGCTCCATCACACGCGTCCAAGTACTCCACAGCGTGGCTGGCAAGAAAGGGTATAAAAGAAGAAAAACTAATGACATGGCCTCCTTGTTCACCTGATCTGAACCCCATTGAGAACCTGTGGTCCATCATCAAATGTGAGATTTACAAGGAGGGAAAACAGTACACCTCTCTGAACAGTGTCTGGGAGGCTGTGGTTGCTGCTGCACGCAATGTTGATGGTGAACAGATCAAAACACTGACAGAATCCATGGATGGCAGGCTTTTGAGTGTCCTTGCAAAGAAAGGTGGCTATATTGGTCGCTGATTTGTTTTTGTTTTGTTTTTGAATGTCAGAAATGTATATTTGTGAATGTGGAGATGTTATATTGGTTTCACTGGTAAAAATAAATAATTGAAATGGGTATATATTTGTTTTTTGTTAAGTTGCCTAATAATTATGCACAGTAATAGTCACCTGCACACACAGATATCCCCCTAAAATAGCTAAAACTAAAAACTACTTCCAAAAACATTCAGCCTTGATATTAATGAGTTTTTTGGGTTCATTGAGAACATGGTTGTTGTTCAATAATAAAATTATTCCTCAAAAATACAACTTGCCTAATAATTCTGCACTCCCTGTAAAAACAGGAAGTACTGGGGCAGCCCTTCCCAAATACCTGTTTCACAAATAGGACCTGTACAAGTACCAAACCAAATCAACTAATGATGAAGTGACATTTAGCTTTTTAAAATAAAAGCCCTTTCCAATTGTCCATATATCAGTGTGTTGTGTGGGTTTTTTTTTTTGTTTTTTTTTTTTTTTAAATGACTAGAATGCTCTAAAAAGGAAAGTTGCCATCTCCACAGGATAATTACAGTCTGTATTGACAGTAGAAAACCTCACACTTGTCAAGGGGTTTGAAACGGACTCAAGCGCAGACCAGAAATCCTTTGCAAAGAAGACAGTGCATTTATTAACAGTGGAAAACACCAGGTGATAATATATACAGAATGTGGCAGGGGAAAAGGGAATTAGTCCAACAGAAACCTCCTCAGCAGTTCGTTCACACACACTCATTTGGTTTACGCTGCATTGCAGTGATTCGATTTGTTACATAAAACTTTACCGCTGTCCAGCTTCTATTTTTAAGTGCTTTCAGTGAAGCCTCAATACAGGCAACGCACTCTGACTTTCCTGGTATTTTACCAGACTCAATGAAGGACATTAGTGTCTTTTCCACAGCATTGACCTCAGCTGATGTCCAAGTCGTCTTCTTTGATGTTCCTAGAATAGAAAAGAAAGTAACTTAATGTATTCTAATAATTAATTTAAGATAAATTAAGACAAACTAAAAGGGTAGAAACTGCAGTTTTAGGGTAATTGTTGGGTCTGCGCTTCCACAGGCCCCACTGGTTTAGAAACTTATTCTCGTTAACAACAAGCAAGGAAACAAAACGAACATCTTTAACTGGTTATTACTTGCTAGCATGGGAGGCCCGCTCGGTGTCTCAGGAAAGCACTCTGAATCCAACCACAGGCGACCTCAACTCTGGCCTCCACTTGCCGCCTTTTATTGAAAACAGTTACAGTACACACAAGCACCTCCAATTGTAAAAACCCCTATTGTTACAAAAGACAAGGCACTGTGTGTGCACGTGTATGCATGTACGAGAATGTGTGTGTGTGTGTGTGTGTGTGTGTGTGTGTGCACGTGTATGTATGTGAGTGTGTGTGTTTTGTGTGACCTCCTGCTCACCAAAAGGGTCATAAAAGCAGAAAACTTACTACACAAGAAAACAGAACCTTCAGATAGATGTCCCTATAATAAAAAACTATAGCCTCCCGCACCAACAGACTGGCTGGAGAGGTGGTCAGAGCCAAAGGAATGTCTTTGATCATGCTGCTTGAACTAAGACTTACAAATTTAAGTAAACCAATGACAACATTTAACAATTTGACGACAACAGTAATCGCTTAACATTTTGACATGTTCCCTCTTAGCTGTTGAGGGTCCAGTTAAATCATGAATTTTCGGAATATTAATAAAATAAATCTGACAGTGAACTTGCAAATTACATATTAGGTGCTTTAACACGATTATCTGTGGATACGTCTTAGTTCCCTGAAACTGCCTACACTTTTCTATCATTTGCATATTTTCCTTGCTTCTTAATATTCCACACGTAGGATAGAGGATAGATACAAGAAAATGTAAGGAAACATCCATCTCTGACAAGTGAGGTAGCTGATCACAGCTGGATCAGTTGTCAGTCAGCTTTAACAGTTGAGACTTATCCTGCAAGATGACTTATACTAATAGAGACACTTGAAAGCGGCATTGTTTTCTCCCTGTAGCCTGCTATCGGTTTAGCACCTGTACATAAGTAACAAGCTGCCATCTGGATTCATACTGTATCCTGCTCACAAACACAGAATCCGCTTACAGAATCAGTGTCTGTATGTACTTAAGTTCTATGAATAAAAATATCAATAATATATAAATAGGGTGGCTTGATAGTTGGAAAACTAAATGGTAAATGGCCTGTATTTGTATAGCGCTTTACAGATCCAGTCATCCACCCACTGGTGGAGGCAAGCTACAGCTGCCCTGGGGCAGGCTGACAGAAGCGAGGCTGCCATATCGCGCCATCGGCCCTTCTGGCCAAAACCAGTAGGCGGTAGGTCAAGTGTCCTTGAAGTACCAAGGACACAACGACCAAGACTGTCTGACCCGGGGCTCGAACCGGCAACCTTCCGATTAGAAGGCGAACTCCCAACTGTTGAGCCACGATCGCCACTACTTTTGTGAAGCCTGCTTCTGTGAATGTTGCTTCACTGGCCTGCAAGAGTTAGAATCAAGCCAACTTTATATTTTAAAAAAAGAACAAGAAAATTAGGGAATTAGGATGCACCCAGTGTATTTATTTGCATCAGTATGACATCTTTGTCATCAAAAATATGACATATGGTTTTTTATATCTGATGACAGTCGCTACATGCTATTAATGAACAAAAAAACAAACAAAAAAAAAAAACAGTAATGCACAGGAAATGTTTGAGTACATGGGAACTACCAGCCTAACAGCTGTACTGCCATCAAGAGTTAGAAAGTGGGCTATAAATTTCATATTTACCTGATAGTAATCTGATGTAATTTCTGTTTCCGTTCTTACATTGGTAAATCATCTTGTTAAGTACAAACTACTATCTCACTAGGTCTCTCAATGTCTGTAAAACTGTAAACTTCTGCAAACTAAACCACTCAACTATGACCTTTGACAGCAACTTTATGAATGAGAAAAAGAAAACTTAATGCAAGTCAGCCAGTTCAGACACAACAGGAGCAGGAGAGGAGTCAAAGAAATCCTGCAGGTTAGGTTTACAGGGTCTGTACCCCAGTATCTGACTCCACCCTCACTATGAAATGGAAAACCCAGATTATACCTCATCACCAAGTTAAACTCAGAATTTTATCCAAACATGTCTTCTGGCACAGAGCCCTGATTCCTGGAATCATCTTGTCCAGAATTAATATGAGATAAAGACTTCTGTCTGTATTCACCCACCCAAGGAGTATGACTTTGGTTGCTTCAGGTAAAAGTATTCACATACTGGAGGTCTCAAAAAAGAGCTGAAAGATGAAGAAGTGTTTTTATGTTAAGTAACAAGAGTAAATTATTTGACCAGTAACAGTCTTTTTGGACAAGAGTTTAATAACCAGCTAATCAACCAGAAGTAGTTAGCCTTAATTAAGAAATTTAGCACACATTTTGTCCACTGTAACGCCTCTAAGCTTGCTTAGAGGTTAAATTAAGACAGGTAGCTCAGATGTAACAGGGTGTGCGGTAGGTGTGAGAAGTACCCGTTTAGGGTCATCAATGTCAGATCTGTCTCCATTCTTCTCTTAGGTGTTGAGGATCCTGTTTAAAAAATAATAATAATAATGATATGTATATTACATTTCTGTGTTTATAAAAACCACAAAAGAATAAAAACAGGTACCATCTAGTTAGTCTGCTGGATACCTGTGGGTGTTTCATCTGTGGGCTGACATTTCGATCTTTGGGATCCTTTGACAAAAAAAAGAGTCAGGAATGGTTGAACTCAGTGCCCATTCAGCCTGGACACTACGCGACGTATTAACTGTATGTAAAGATGACTGGTATGTCTCCACATCTTTGCACTATTCAAACATTAAGCCAAAACAACAAGCTCAGAAATCTTTTGCTTGTCGTTTGGATCAAGAATCTGCACAATAGTGATGGGACACTGCAGCAAGGGATATAGTTCTTGTCCATCCACCTGCCAGAAACAAACTGAAATCAGCTGTCAATAATGACAGCTCAGCCTTTTTATAACATTGAAGTACACTTCAAACCAAACTGATAAGAAAATTTAACAATTGAACACACATTCACGTGATAAGAACTAAGTAAAATGAGAGTGAGTTTTCCGGCGCCCCCCGTGTGCGGCAGCCTGTTACAGCAGCTCTGCTCATTCTGAGTTTCTTTCCTTCTTATCTTTTTTCTTCTAGTAATTTTTATAACTAACGTATTAGTAATTAGACTCTGCAACCATGTTCTACCGTTTTGTGCTAGTTCTGGTTGTTTTTCTTAGTTTTTTTCTATTTTTTTCACCCGTGTCTGGGACCCAGAGCAGGGATCCTTTGTTTACAGTAGGGATCAGCTGTTAGCGCTGCGTCCCGCAGTGGTACTGCCGGCGGACAGACTCGACATTCCCAGTGAACTGAGGAAGAAAAGACGGGGGTGTCGTGCTGGGAAGGAGCGCCGTCGCCCGAGAAGGAGACGTTATCGACCATCTCTTCCTTCTGTAATTATTGGAAATGTACGATCTTTGCCCAATAAGATGGATGAGCTAACGTCGCTAACCTGGTCACAGAGGGAGTACCGGCAATGTAGCATCATGATGCTAACGGAGTCGTGGCTAACACCGCTAACTCCGGACACAAGCGTGAAACTACCGGGATTCCAGATGCTGCGAGCGGACAGGACGAGAGAGAGCGGTAAGAGGAAAGGAGGGGGACTGGCAGTGTTTGTGAATGACAGATGGTGTAACCCTGGGCACATCACTGTAAAAGAACAACTCTGCAGCAGAGACATTGAGCTGTTAGCCGTTAGCATGCGTCCATACTACCTGCCCCGGGAATTCTCGCATGTTATCGCGATAACAGCGTATGTCCCCCCCTCGGCCAGCGCGGATGCAGCCTGTGACTCTCTCCACTCTGTGGTCAGCAGACTGCAAACACAATCTCCGAGAGCCCTTCTCATAATATCAGGGGACTTCAATCATGCCTCACTGGACTCCACACTGCCCACCTTCACCCAGTATGTGACCTGCCCAACCAGAGACAATAAAACACTGGACTTACTGTATGCCAATGCTGAAGAGGCATACAGTTCATCACCTCTCCCTCCCCTAGGCAGATCTGATCACAACCTGGTGCACCTTGTCCCTGTGTATGAGCCCTTAGTGCGCAGGGAGCCACCAGCCACCCGCACAGTGCAGAGATGGTCGGAGGAGAGCGAGGAGGCTCTTAAGGATTGTTTTGAGTCGACTGTGTGGGAGGTGATCTGTGACAACCACGGAGAGGACATCGACAGCCTTACTACATGCATTACTGACTATATTAATTTCTGTGTGGATAACACCGTACCTACCAGGACTGTACGGTGTTTCTCCAACAACAAACCCTGGATTACTTCAGAAATTAAAGCTGTCCTCAAGCAGAAGAGGAGGGCCTTCAAATCCAGAGACAAAGAGGAGTTGAAAAGGGTGCAGAGAGAGCTTAGGGGACTGATAAGGAATGGGAAGGACAGCTACAGGCAGAAGATGGAGAACCAGCTTCAGCAAAACAATGTTGGTGAAGTCTGGAGAGGCCTCAGAACCATCTCAGGCCACAAACATCAGAACTCTCTGCCTGGGAGGGATGTGAGGTGGGCAAATGAACTGAATCATTTCTTCAACAGATTTGATTCAGCCATGAGGCAGTCTCCAACATCGGCTGCAGACTCACCCACCCCCACTGCTGCTGTTCCACCTCTGACACCTCAGACACTTCACACCTCCTCTATTCACCCTGCTCACTCCTCCCCACCCCCAACAACAGCATCCAATACACACTCAACACAAGGCTCCAGCCTGTCTCTCTCAACCACCCAGGTTAGGAGGGAACTGAGGAGGATTAAAGCCAAGAAGGCAGCGGGTCCAGATGGCATCAGCTCGAGGGTCGTCAGGTCCTGCGCGGACCAACTGTGTGGTGTGATGGAGCACCTCTTCAACCTGAGCCTGAGGCTGGGAAGAGTCCCACAGCTCTGGAAAACTTCCTGTGTTGTTCCAGTGCCAAAGACTTCACGCCCCAAGGACCTCAACAGCTACAGGCCGGTGGCTCTGACATCCCACCTGATGAAGACCCTGGAGCGGCTGGTCCTGGCTCAGCTTCGGCGCCTTGTGAGCTCATCACTGGACCCACTTCAGTTTGCCTATCAGCCTGGCATTGGAGCGGATGATGCCATCATTCACCTCCTACATCGTTCCCTCGCTCACCTGGAGACCGCTGGGAGCACTGTGAGAATCATGTTCTTTGATTTCTCCAGTGCCTTCAACACCATTCTTCCCTCGGTTCTGAAGGACAAGCTGGAGAACTCTGGAGTGGACCATCACCTCACTACCTGGATTTTGGACTACCTCACCGACCGACCACAGTATGTGAGGACTCAGGGCTGTGTGTCGGACAGGGTCGTCTGCAGTACGGGGGCCCCACAGGGAACGGTTCTGGCTCCGTTCCTCTTCACCATCTACACTGCAGACTTCTCCCACAACTCCACCCAGTGCTTCCTGCAGAAGTTCTCTGATGACTCTGCAATAGTCGGCCTCATCACTGATGGGGACGACAAGGAGTACAGAGGACTGACTCAAGACTTTGTGGACTGGTGCCAGCTGAACTACCTCCAGATCAACGCCAGTAAAACCAAGGAGCTGGTGGTAGACTTCCGCAGGCACAAACATCCTCCACTGCAACCACTGAACATCCAAGGTATGGACATCGAGGCTGTGGACAGCTACAGGTACCTTGGTGTTCATCTGAACAACAAACTGGACTGGACTCATAACTCAGACGCCCTCTACAGGAAAGGGCAGAGCAGGCTGTACCTGCTTCGGAGACTCAGGTCGTTTGGAGTGGAGGGCCCACTCCTGAAGACCTTCTATGACTCTGTGGTGGCCTCAGCCATCTTTTATGGTGTGGTCTGCTGGGGGGGCAGCATCTCTGCTGGGGACAGGAAGAGACTGAACAGGCTGATCCGAAGGGCCAGCTCTGTTCTAGGATGCCCTCTGGACCCAGTGGTGAGTGACAGGAGAATGGTGGCTAAGCTGTCATCCCTGTTGGACAACATCTCCCACCCCATGCATGAGACTGTGACAGCACTGAGCAGCTCCTTCAGTGGGAGACTGCGGCACCCACGGTGTGGGACGGAGAGATTTCGCAGGTCTTTCCTCCCCACTGCTGTCAGACTCTACAATAAAGACTTTTGCAGCTGATCAAACACACAAACCCACACATGTGCAATAAGACTGCTATACGTGCAATTCTTCTTCTGACGAAGTTGTGTTTTTGTATTTTCCTACTCAGTTGTATATAGTATTTGTATTTCTATTTTATTCTATTGTATATATTATTCTATTCTATTTTATTCTATTGTATATAGTATTTTATTTTATTTTATTGTATTTTATTGCATTCCAGTGTTTTCTAATTTCTGCTACATAACTTTGCACTTTTGCTGTAACAAAACAAATTTCCCACCTGTGGGACTAATAAAGGCCATCTTATCTTATCTTATCTTATCTTAGAAGCTCTTTTGGAACAATTTTTTGCCATGTACTTTGAGGTTTTAGTTTATCCCCTTTGTTAACAGTCTGCCACTATAAGATTCCACATTTTAGCTAAAAACTATCATGTCATCTATTTTTATACACAGTAAATGGCTGGATGCTAAAAACATTTAAACCTGACACCTACTCAATGTTGAGGAACTGAAAGATAGTCCTTTGATGCATCAGTCTCTGAAAGATCACTGTCCACATCTTCCTGCATTTTTTCTTTAAATTAATTTGGATTTGATTGAGGCTCATTCCCTTGAAGTCTGATAGTCTGCCTTGTTCTAGAGCAATGAGCACTTTAGTGACTTTAGCCAACTCAAGTGTTCCTTCAGGCAGTCTATAGTGCTCCCTACGAACTCTGATATCATGGCCTAGAAAATCTGTGAGGATGTCCATCTCATTGTCTCTCAGTTTTAGGACTGAACAGTGTGTGGACACATGCTTTCTCAACTTTGTTGAGGACAGCATTCTGGTTGCTTCGCTCCACATTCCTTTGCAATCTGTCTGATGGTATTCAATCCCCTGAAGTGAGTGTCTGCTTCAGGTCTAGAGAAGAAAAAGGGATTTTCATCAGACACCCCACAGGCCCACCCATGTGAAACCAAGGCTTCCATTGAAGACATCATGTCTGGTGTTAAGAGGATAGGAACTTTTCTGTTTCTTTTCCCTCTTATTTCGATGTGCTGGAAATGCAGACAAAGTTTTTGTTCAAACTCTGGATTTGGCAGTAGGACTTTCAAACTCCTGAAGTGTCTCGCAGGATGAATGCAGTTAGTGGCATTTTTGATACCTCACTCTCTCTCCTGCGGTTAAAGAGTATCACTTCACGAAGAGTCAAATTGGTCAGCATGGACCAGTTCTTCTTATTGAGATCACTGGCAAGTCTGGTTTGGTATTCTTTTCTGTTTTTGTCTTCATCAAAGCCAGCCACATCCTTGACTGCTTCAACCACAAAGTTGAAGTTGGAAGGTACATTGAAAAAAATTGAGGATTTCTGTCTCCCTGCAGAAGTAATCATGCTATTTCTCGCATTTTTTGTCCGATGTACTTATGTTTGGTCTTGTCATGTCCATGATTTGAATACAAGTGCCCTCCGAGTCTCAAGATACTTTTCTCCTCTCTGATGATGTTTCTGATTTCATCCTGATGCATAGCATCCACCAGTTCCCAAACCGTTCTGCTGACACCATCTGGGACAGGCTGTGCAAATTGACTAGATCCGACTTTTGCCTGGTTTTGCTGTGCTGCAATTCTTTGAAAGCTTGCATCTTGAAATATGTCTCCATAATGCCTGGCAATGTTGGGTCTGTGCTTCCACGGGCCCCGCTGGTTTAGAAACGTATTCCTGTTAACGACAAGGAAGCAAGACAATCAGCGATCGATTGATTTTACTTGCACAAGGGAAGCCCAGGTCAGAGTCTCAGAAGAGCACTCTGAATCCAACCGCAAAATGACTCCGACTTAGGCCTCTGCTTGCCGCCTTTTATTGAAAACAGTTACAGTACACAGAAGCACCTCCCATTGTAACCCCCCCCCATGGTTACCAGTGATGGGAATAACGGCGTTACTTTTTTCAGTAACGAGTAATCTAACTAATTACTATTCCTATCGTTACAACGCCGTTACAGTTACTAACAAGGAAACGCGGTCCGTTACTATTTTTCAACAAACAGACGGTTGAAGCTGTGTTCAGCTTACCGCATCTTATATCAGCTGCAGGAAGTAGCTGTAAGTAATCTGGATGCTACAGCTTTAAGCAGCTGCGCGCTCCCGCGGACGGTAATCACGATCACTGTCTAGCACAACACCTGGAGCTCAGGGGGCAAAACAATCGCATGAGTGCTGCTGTTTGACTGAGGAAGAATAAAGTAGTCGTGGTAAGCCAATCACATGACCACTTAAAGACAAAGCAACAAGGTGATATATACCAGTTTTTAAATTGTGTTGATAGGCCACGTAAAACCAGAGTCGTGATAAACAAGATATACGCGGCGTTTTTTCCTCAATAGTTTTGTCACATTTACTGTCTAAGGACAGTGCTAGCAAGCACTCTCTGCTTATGGGCAAAAAAAAATAAAAACAGGGTAAGTTTTAGGAGTGACGGCAAGACAGACAGACGAAAAAGAGGGAGAGCGAGTTTTGAGATGTAAAAGATTTGTGACGTTTAGCATGTTTGGAGTGTGTAGTTAGTGTGTAGTGTTGTGGATAGTTTTGTGTTGTGTGTCAGAACAATGAGGCGACTGCTGTCTCCAGGTAGAAACAGCAGTGATACACCTGCTGCTGTCAGACCTGCAGGTATCAGGCTGTGATGTTCTCCTTTATAGTGGACAGACCCTCAAAGCGCTTTACAATTCCACTATTCATTCACTCTCACATTCACACACTGGTGGAGGCAAGCTACAGTTGTAGCCACAGCTGCCCTGGGGCAGACTGACAGAAGCGAGGCTGCCATATCGCGCCATCGGCCCCGTCTGGCCAACACCAGTAGGCAGCAGGTGAAGTGTCTTGCCCAAGGACACAACGACCGAGACTGAATGAATGCAGAACAGCTGATTGTTCTTTAAATAGTTTGAAATTGTTGTTTAAAAAAATCAAGGTAAAAGGTAAATGGATGCAAATAAATTTGTTGTTTGCAAAACTTGTGAAAAGGATTTTAAAATTGATAATTTATATTTGCATTTAAAGTTGTGAAATATGATTCATTAAACATGTTTGTGGTTGTTACAGTAAAAATATAACTTTTTCTACTTGGATTTTGTGTTTTCTGTCTGATTTTAGATCAATTGTGTTAATACAGTATCTCAAAATGAAAACAACTGTAAATTCAGACACATGAGGTTGTGCTGAAAAGAATGATGCTAAACAAGGTGAAGTAAATTGTTTTTAAAGGTAAAATGTGGAGGGAAAATCAAAAGTAGTTAAAAATGGCCAATTGTACCCTGGACCCTAGAGGGTTAAACATTTTTTTTTAAAGTAATGCAATAGTTATTTTTCAAGTAATTAATTACTTTTAGAATATTGTAACTCAGTTACTTTTTTTGAAGAAGTAACTAGTAACTATAATTAATTACTTTTTCAAAGTAATTTGCCCAACACTGATGGTTACAAAAGACAAGGCACAATGTGTGTATGTGTGTGCACGTGTAAGTGCGTATATGTGCATGTGCAAGAGTGTGCGTGTGTGTTTGTGGGTGCGTTTGTGTGACCTCCTGCTCACCAAAGGGTCATAAAGGCAGGAAGTTCACTAAGCAACAAAACAGAACCCTCACATAGATGTCCCTACAATAAAATACTACAGCCTCCTGCACCAACTGACTGGCTGGGGAGGGAGTCAGAAACAAAGGAATGTCTTTGATCATACAGTTTGAACCACGACTTACAAATTTAAGTAACACAATGACAACATTTAACAATTCGACTCCAACAGGCAGTTTATGCAATGTAATCATTTGCCTTCACTGGTTTCTGAGTTTGCTGACTTAGGATTAGTGTCCCACAGCCAGCTTTCAGAACCTCAATATTATGTGCACGGTTCCCCTTGTTTCTAATGAAGTCAAAATTTAGTTTTCGCTCCTTTGATTTCAAAGGAAAACTCGTAGCCTCTGCTACAGCTAGTTCACTGCTGTGCTTGTGTATTAAGCAAAAAAAAAAAAATGCTTATTTATCCCAGTTTTATTATTTCATAAGTTGACCATTTATTCATTTAAAAGTATTAAGTATTATACACGTTAATTATTTGATATTGTCTTCTTAAATGATGTCAGTTGTGTAACAAAACAAAAAAAAAAAAAAATCAAAAGGAAAATAAATGAGCTCCTCTTTGCTTCATCCAATTTGGAGAGCACGAATGCTTGATCCTGCGGCAATATGTTCATGCTCCCCTTGTTTTGTATCATGGTCTTCTGCAGCATGGGTCTGCTCAGGTCCTCCAGTGGAAGGGTTTTTAGTATCTCAACAAATTCTGTCAAGCCGCCATTAACAAGGTCCACCGTGTGCCTTGTTAAGTAGCCAGGCATTTGAAAGGCTGTCTACCACCACAAGGGACTTGGGAATTATTATTACCTCTAACTTGAATCCCCTGTCCAGGTTGGCAAAATCAAAGCCTCTTACCTTGTGCAAGACCTTTGAGCCTCCACAGACAAGGAACTACGGTCAAAGTGTTTCTTGATCATATGCCAAGAGCTTTTCAGCTGGTGCATCTTGAAGGGTGCCATGTTCAACCTAGAAAAAGGTATTCTCAGGCCTTCCAAGGCTTTTAGTTCCACCACCTCTCCGTCGTAGTCAAACTCAGCTGTCAGTAGTCTCCTGGGGTCCTCAACGGTCGTCACCTGCAGTGGAATGATAATGTTAGGGTCCAGGAGTAAATCTTCAACACTCTCGCGAAAGCGTCTGCCAAACCCTTCATGTTTTCCACACCGACGACCTCCATGGCTGTTGTGTTCTGGAAAGAACAGAAAGTGTAATCAGGTAAGTAAAAACAAGTGAAATAAGGTAATTTAAAAAAAAAACAAACTGTCAAACCAGGAAACAGAAAAACAGTGTAATTAGGTAAGTAAAGAACAGGAAATTGCAATTTGCAACAGTTAGGGATATGCAAAAATATTACCTGTACCGTAAATACAGTCTTTCAATCCAGCAGAGAAAAAAGTTGTGTGTGTTATCAGAGATGCTGTTGTCAGAAATCCAGAGACGCTGCTCCTGTGAGTTCCTGTGAGTTTGTGAGGGCTCGAATGACTGAGCTGAGCACTCCTCTGTCTGGTCTGTTTGGTAAGTGTAAGAAATAACTTTTTAAAAAACTTGTTTTTAAAATTGTTTTAAACTGCAAGGCCTTTAGGTTTTCCAGGTAAGTATGAATGTTTTTTTAATGGTTTTTACACTTTGCAGGCAAGTATAAATTGCTTTTTAATTGTGTAAGTATGAATTTTATTTGGATGTTTTCTTACATTAACTGTTAGGGTTAGGTTAGGGTAAGGTTAGGTTAGGTTAGGGGAAGGGGACTGAGCCTGCCATCTACATGAAGCAGGAAAGGGTTAGGGTCATCCCTCCTATAGGAAACCCACCCTGCTGGTTGTTTTGGTTACGGGAAGCCCCTCGTCTTTTCCCATAAAGGACCAAGGCCATCGGGTCCTCAGTATTTAATTTATTCGTGTGTTTGTGTTGTTGTTGTTGTTTTTAGTGTTGTAC